>NC_051039.1:18548646-18718646 GCF_904848185.1 Acanthopagrus latus
AGATTAGATTTAAGGTGAATAAAACTTGACAACATTACCTCACCTGTAAATTTTTACGCTTGAGTCACATGAGATGAATTTTCATCTTCAGTGGAGGTTGTTTAATAGCATCAACAGTGATGTCGACGGACAACTTTACAGTATATAAACACCCGCCAATGGAGGTCAGCTTTGCAGATTGCTACTGTGGTCAGGTTGATAAACGGGAATGAGGATAAATCCACTTTGTAGTGGAAGTTTCAAAGTAATCTCTGAGCGTTTTACTCATCTGTAAATAGTTTTGGATCACAGCAGAGTCTGAAGTCCAAGTGCCGGCTCTAAGCAGCCGAGCAGCGGCTTTTGTCCACTCCCGCTCCACCCAGCCCTCCTCGCAACACTCCACAACTATCTATTGTTTTGTTTTGTTTGGTAGACAGCCCCCCTAGCAGCAGAAGCTACATAATGAGAAAAAAAGAACAACCTCTCCTAATGGCCAACATGAACAAGAAAAGTGGAAGTTTCAACACCTGCAATTCCATGACAACTGGGCAGACTCTGTCTGCTGCTGAGGCTGATCACGTGATATGAGTGAAAACTCATTTGTGTTTCATAGATCAAGAATACACTTTAATACTCATCTGTGAAATTTACTGCAGTGCTCTGCAAGGGCAAAAACAAAAGATGTGTTTTATGCCATGCATTCTAAACTCCAGCTTCAGTTTATCCGACTGCTGAGCTCTCACCGGTAGCGGCTGTTTGAACTAAAAGGAAGCACTTAGTTTCAGTGGCGCTTTGGAGTTGGACCACTGTTGTTTCCTAAAGCCATAAGAGGCCAGTTCACATCCAGTGGGTCAGTGGAGAGAAAGGGACCCCCCCACCTTTCTCTGTGGGCCAGAAGAGGAAGACTGGATGTGAATATCAGACTCTATCAATTCAGTTAAAATGACAGACACGCATACTGTACACACACACACAAATATACACACACACACAAGCTCTCCTCCTTGGTCTGTGGGAGTATATCTCAGAGTCTGATCACACCACAACAATAGGGAGGCACCTGCTTCCTCAGCTTAGCAGGGAAGCTCTCTTCCTGTTAGGAAGCAGTTGGTAATGGGATCAGTAGGAGAGATGGGAAGCAGCCTGTGAGGAGATGGAAGGAGGGGAGAAAGAGATCGGCATGAGAATGAGACAGAAAAACACAGGTGGAGGTGAAGTGCTGGCAAAGCTCGGTCTGCGTGGGAAACTTGTAACGCCTCACAGTTATTCGTAGAAGTTTTGAGCGTTGGGGGGGTCAGTGCGCTCACTTGTGTTCAGGAGTGTCTCCGCAACATCATGTTTTGAAGTTTTGTGCTTTTTTTAGGCTTACCTTTATCTTGACAACCACTGAGGTAAGCAAGAAAGGGAGGGAAACGGTACGGAATCAAGAAGGGAAGCAAACATCAGTGGATGAAAGATTGGTAGTTTATGCAATGTTGGCCATGAGAGACACAAAGACTAAGGTTAAAGGGCACAGGACTATTTTTGAATTGTTTGCTTGTTGAGGTCAGGATCAGTGGTTTCTGTCTTTGTGTGAACTGGCTAACGAGGCAGTATCCCTTTCAAACATTAGATGATAGCTGGTGTTTTGCTTCGTGTGATCTCTTAATTGTGCCGTGATTGTCACCCACATGGATGTTTACCTGACCTTCGAGGTCAAAATGTTGCACCACTGCAGAATTCAACTTATGGCCTATACTGTCACGAGACAGTCCAGCGTAAATCTGTTGTGAGGATGATTTCAAATGGTTCTTCCACCACACAAACGCTGCTTGTTATTGTCTGACTGTTGTGAGTAGAAAAAGTGGAAGTGACCTTGTTGACTCTTAGGGATGTGCTGCATACATCCTCTTATGAAACACCACAGACTCACGCATTTGCAACACCACGAGAAAATCTACGTCAACAACTGTCCTGACACTCTGGAGCTGGGACAGAACATTACTGAAGTGCTGCTTGTGTTGCCATGGCACCTTAGTTTTTTGAGTAAAAACCGCTGGTACAAGTGCACCAAATCAGTACCCTCTTGACGTCAGTAGAAATATTACCACAGTTAGTGCTGACAGAGTTGAGAACAGCACTTTCACTGGATGGTGCCACCACATATTAGGTCATTACCTCTTTTATTACCTTTACATATGTCCATTGAGCCGCATCCTGAATGCAGAAGTCATCACGGCTCTGACTTATTAGTTCCTTCCACTCTCACCGGGCTCTCATCCAGCTCTGTCCGACCCTGACAATGACCGGAGCCCTCAGCACAAGTGTCCAGCACGCTCGGCTCTATACCCCTGCTCAGTGCCACTCGGGACACCTCTTAGACACAATACCCCTCAGGGGAGGTGGGACCGCTGAGAAAAAGGGAGCTACATGGATGTGTTTATGTCTTGACCTGCTGGTATTGTTATTGAATGGTAACTGTAGGAAAAAGAATGAAGTGGCGGGGGGGATAATTGAGCTTCATTCCTCTGGCCTCCTGAACTCGGGTTTGCACGAGCTTCCTGCCCCACGTCTTCACCGGTGGTAATGATGAGGTCGGTGGGTCGGATGTTTGTACAGTATGTGTGTGTGGCAGTAGCGTATACTATGTCTGTGGAAGCGTACAGTATGTGTGTGTATACGGCTTCAGATTAGAGCAGAATCCAAAGTGACTGCAGGTGTCTATGCATCCACAAGGTCTGGCTCTGCCCCCTGCTCTCAGGATATCTGCAGTCCATCACTCCCCACACAAAAAAAGAATACATATTGTGCGTTAAAAATACTAGTTTGACAGTTTTTAGCTTTCTTGTCGAGCGTTAGATGGGAAATAGCTGCGGATTAAAACTGAAAATGCGGAGTGAAGGCTACCCTGGCTCTGTGCAGTGACAAAATACATCTCGAAAGCTCATGTGTTATAGGTTAAACCTTGTTTGTTTGATTCATCTTAAAACGACAGAATAAAAACAACACATTGTTGTTTTGCAGGGTTTGTCAGCTGGGTGCAGTAAGTGAACATTCTGGCAACACCATGAATTTGCCAGATATCTTTGAGATAAGGGCGGCTGTAGCTCAGTGGGTAGAGCAGGTCGACTAGTGATCGGAAGGTTGAGCTGGATGTCGAAGTGTCCTTGAGCAAGACACTGAACCCCACATCGCTCATCAGTAAGGGCCCTGTGATGAACTGGCGACTTGTCCAGGGAGTACCCTGCCCTCGCCCTGAGACAAGGCTGGGATTGGCTCCAGCAGCAACATCCCACGACCCCACGGAAGGGATAAGCGGTTATGGATAATGACATCACATGACATCTTTGAAATAGTCCAGATACTGTTGTTTTTTTTTTACTCTTTGGTTAGCCAGTAGAAGAATTCTGCCAACCTTCCGTCATAGTAGTTAGCTATGCACAAATGAGGGTGTGTGTGTGTGTGTGTGTGTGTGTGTGTTTGCATACGTGTTCGTGTGCACATATGTGTGTATGTGTGCATGTGTATCAGGTAGGGTTATCAGGTGAGTGGGTGGTTAAGAGCATGTGAGTCACCCGTTAACACTCATTTGACAGGCGCCATTTATTTCTGGCTTTCATGTGAAATGGGGAATTTGTCAAGCGTTCTGGGGAAAGTTTGACAAGATGTAATCAGGCAAAAACAGAGTTTGATGTCATTTCTCACCTCTGTCTCGTTTCTGACTTTACTCTGTAAGAATTCAGCTAACAATCGATCAGATTGCTTGTTTTAAGATATCATAGTAATAACATACATATGTTAGAGCCAATGAAGAGAATTCCATTTTTGGGTGAATTTGGCTTTATGTGTCACTGACAACAGCAGATAAATGCTGAGCTGCTCAAGTTCTCAAACAGGAAATCTTTATGAAGCTCTCTTTATTTTGGGAAGTATGTTTTTTTTCTGCTGCTTAAATTTGGATGTTTTCACACTATGGAAAAGTCTAACATGTGGCAAGAGGAACTTTAAAAATGTATCATGCGGTGACACATCACGCTACCGGCCACCATGGGACTTCTCTTCTGATGACACCCCAAATTAATATTTATGAACCACTGCAGTATATCTTTAGTGCTGGTTTATGTCTAAAACAACAAGGTCTTACACATAGTGACAAAGTATATCAGGTTTATTTTGATTCAACATCACTCATAATTCACTCAGTTGTTTCTCCATTGCTGATGTTTCTGACTTCATTTATGTCTCATTGCTCCGACAGACATCTTAAAAACACCTTTGTTTGAATCATCTTTCAACTGGTCACAGGTCACACCCCTGTCCCAGTTTGTTCTGCGATATCACGAACCACGAGTGTTGTTTATCTAAAGGCAGCCAGGATTCATAAATCAGTCACTCAGCTCTTTTAAGTCGCTGATGGGACTTCCCTGACACCTTGCTTCGCACATAGCATCTGATGGGATGTGTTCATAACAGAACTGAAACAAGTCGCCACACCTGTGTTGTCCTCGGATGCTGTGTGAAAAACAGCCTAATGCGCCGATAAACTGAAAGTTACAAAAGTGAAGTTCAGCATGTCCTGGTGAGTCAGTGTGGTGGAGCCATCATGTACTTACAATGTTGTGGTCATACTGGAATGATATATTTCACTATTCGACGCGTCTCTCCGATCTGCAGCTTTGTTTCACAACTGAATCTAATAACCGAAATCACTGACGGCTGTTTTTTTCTCTCACAATAAAAGTCATACAGGGAAAACTGAGTGGGCTTGTTTTTCCTTTGCCTAAATGTGGCTCTCAAAGGTTGTTGAGTAAAGTTACAATTCATTCAGGAAACAAACAACTAAGAATGTATTTACTGTCAATGTAAGGATATATCTTTAAATGTAAACTATGTATTTTGCATCCAGAGGTAGATGTGGTTTGTTGTTGTATGATATAACATGTTTTAAAGGTATCACAAGACATGTGTTGCTAATGTGACATCCGTCGATATTTTTTAAGGACTTTCAGAGACAGAGGTCAGTCATGTGTACTGACATTTCAGGAACTACGACAACAGAAAAGCAACACAAGCAGCCCCTTGTCTGTTTTCCTTCCCCTTAGCAATTGCCTTTTATGGTTTGTGTATCAAATTTTCTCAACTAATTTCCATACTCAGCGGGCGAACTGATCACATGCAAAATATACTGCTGCCCATAATGCCCCTTGTGAATGCGCGCCAGTATTATCTGCATTGAGATAATATTCCACAGAATCCATGAATGCAAGTGGAGTTATGTAACATGTTTTGATGCTAAATATGCGCTCGACCTCTCATCCCTCCGCAGAAGCTGAGCGGTGAAGATGCAGCACACCTCGTGCACAGAGGACAGGATCCAGCACGCTCTGGACAGGTGTCTGGACGGGCTGAGACAGAGCCCCACAGCTGCACACCACTGGAACGGTAAGGCTGCAGTAGCTAGTGATTAGAACCACAGCTGAGATTTGACTGTCAGGGCGGCAGTGAAGCGTGGACCGACTAAATGTGTCTTTGCACTGCGACAATGAGGATGCTTCAGTTCCCGTGTATCTTTTGTGGTCAAAAACCTTCCTTCTTAGAGATGAGAAAATTGTTTGCTTTTAGGTGTGATTACAAAATATGTTTGACCGTGTCTGATGTGTTTTTAACGGCGCATGGTGTTGGAATGTTTCTCTGCTGTACTTCTTCAATGCTTGAAAATCATATATATATATTTTTTTTTTACTTATAAGTTTCATACACTGTAAAAATGCCCCTTATAACAAACTAACCCTTTATCACTGAAATGCTGCTTTCCAGGTCACTATATCAACGGGCCAAATGGCTGGTGGATATTTACATTTCACGCACTACTCAATAGATTACCATTGGCTGCTGAGTAAAGCAAACCTACCAGCTACACATGCTAAATGTGCATAACTCTGGCGATATGCAACTTCCTTTAAATCTATTTTCATAAAGAGAACAGTTTTTGCCCACATCTGCATCTAGACCTGCATAAGTGTATTTAATAGCGTTAACTATGGCTGCCCTCCACTTAAGGGGATGTCCCAAAAACTGTGTGTGCCAGCTCACTGGAATACATTTTTGAGTCACTGAGCTATTGTCAAAGTCCTCCTGCAGTCAGACATGTGTTTGTCCTCCTCCTCCTTCATTTGAATGTTTGAGCTTCACTGCATTGAGCGATTTTTGTGCAGTTTGACACCAGAAGGCTGTTTTCACAATGATTGCTAAAAGCGTAAATCATCCTGGCAAGTGACAGGCAGGGGGGAGTGGCAGAGAGAGACAGAGACACCATTCAGCTTATTACACTGTACCATCAACATGAATTGAAGCTGTTATTTCGAAGTTAAAAAAAAAAAAAAAAAGTTATGTGATCTTGCTGTCAGAATGCGGGCCTGCAAGCGTGATCTATGACATCACAAAAAATTTAGAGCCGGTCCTGGTCCAATATTCAGTGAACACAAGAGCGATTTGGAAACTTGAAGCTTGCAGTTTTTCCTACCCTGAGAATGCACTTTGAAATAGACATCTAGTTTCCAGCAGTTGAACGTGTAAAACACTCTGCAAGTGTTGTGGCGTTGGCCAAGGTGTAGGTGGAGGCTCTGGAGAGAATCCACAGTGGAATGTAGGCAGGTTGCAGAGGCGCCGGAGGATGGGTGGTAGGGTGGCATAGGCGCTGGAACTCGGAGTTAGTTCGATCACTGGAGAGGTCGAATGACACAAGAGACCAGGTTCACAAGAGATAGCACAATCGAAGAATCCGTGTACCACATCAGGGAGATGGAATACGCTGGCAGTGAGCAGAGAGAAGAGCAGAGTATTGGAAATGACGCTGATGATCAGATGAGCTGCAGGTGTTGGAGAGTCGGCAGCTCCAACCAGGAGGAAAGCCACGGCCAGCAACTGCAGGGAACCTCTAAGAACAGAAAAACACACAAAATGCCCTCACCAAAACTCAAAATCGTGATGGATATTATACTTTCTTTCCCCTTAAAACCCATGTCAGACCCACATTAGGTCTGTTTTTTTTATTTATTACTATGTGGAGAAGATGTTTAAAGCTATTGTGTGTTTCCTGCCTTAACAAGTCAAAATGCCAGCTCTGAAAATTTAACTCAACTCTGTCAAACGAATGTGAAATCAAATATTAGCCTTTTATTTATGTTTTTCGACTGTTGTGTTAATCTGGCGCCGCCAACAGCTGAGCTGTTCTGCTCAGGTCCTTGTGGCTTTGCCGCTAGGTTAAACCTGTTATTTTCTGTTTGTAAAAAGGTAAAAGCGACACATTTTCTTAGAAACTTCGACCCCAGTAGGCACGTTTGCATGTCATACATGTCGCTTGCCGTGCCGATGCGAACAAAAGGCAGTTGTTTGTTCTCACTCTTTCAACACAAGCGCGGCATGTGACAGGCGCACAAGGCGTATGAGCATAAGAAGTGTCTGAGCTTGTTGTTGATGACACCGTTGCTGTAAGATCATCCGGGGACCATGTTATTGGGTGCTGGAGGAAGTTGTGTGAATAGACAGCTGGGAGGAAGTGGTGGCACAGACCGCAGTGTGTGAGTGAGGCATCGCGAGGATAGAGCCACAGCGGCGCAGGGTGTGAAAACATCTCGAGTGATCAAATTGGCATCAGCCTCCCGCACACCGACCTGTTGCCAGGTCGAGTGACGTGCACACACATTGTAGGTTTTTGTATGCTGAGAGGTTGTGACAGCGTGATTTTGACACTCAGAGCAACTTTGTTTTTCATATTTCCGTCCACTTCGCTGCTTTTTCTTGAACATAGGCCCTCATGACTCCAGTGTCACTTTAGAAGATCTCCAGGTTTGTGTATGTTGTGTCATCAATTTCCACTTGTTAGCCAGAAGCCATCTACTCAAGAACTGAGATGATCAAACTGACATCTTACCAGGATCATCAAAACTCAAAGCTGCTTCATTTCCAGTGCCGGTGTCCTATGACTGAATAAACCCAAAGAGTCCCTTTGTAAACACTCGTGATGGGTGCAAAGAACTTTAGAGAAAAACAGCAGCCTACATGTTTCTTGGAAAACATTTCAGTGTAACTCAAACAACTGCTGATGTGTTACTTCCTTGGAAACTGAGCTCCTTAGAGACGCACTCGGAGTCGTTGAGACCGAGGGATGGAATGGAAAGTGCGCTGCTTGCGAGGAGTCAGCAAACACTCAGTTGTGTGGTTAAGACACTGTAGTCACAGCTCTCTATCTCTGTAAAGAATGTATCCATTTCAGCCTATGATCGAAAACTTGCAATCACAGCTTGATCTTTTATTGGAAAAAAAGGCATTTAACAGTTTATATACTTGTCCAATCTGTGAGTCTGATAAAGTCTTTTATCATTATTTGGTCTTTTTAACTGCAAATTTCTTTCTGATTCTTCAGATTTTCTTTATTTTTGAAACACAAAGTTCCAAAACACTGTCTCCAGGGAGGATCCCTTAACTCTGTTTTCTTGCGACAGGAAACCTGTCCTGCCAGTGTACAAACATCCGAACTGAAACACCGAACAAAGGGTGATAAAGAAGACACACCAGAACTGACAGTTATGAGATTTATAGCCCTGGTGTGAGTAGCTTAAAACCTGCATTATGCCTCATGCCAGAGCTGAGACCCAAGCGTTGTCTGATACCTTCTTCGTAAACACAATGTTGTGCGTGCACTTTCAGCCTTATGAGCAAAGATGTGTATGATTTCACAAAGGAAATGAAATACCTCGTATGAACCAAAGTTTCAGGTTGCAGTAGACAGTAAATGTTTGTGTTATTGCTTCCTTCTTGTTTCTTGAAAAGTTGCAGAAAGCGTGTTTACCTGTCATGGATATTGTATAACGGTTGTGCTCTCACACTTTACCACTTGTGCACCATCGATCAGTGTTATCAGTGCTACAACTGAGTGGTCATCACTGCACGTGCGTAGGCAACCTCGCTGGGTGACTTTGATTCAGAAATTCCACCTAGTCTGGTTCCTATACTCTCAGAAAGCAAAACCAATGTGGCCGTGCAATCAAAATATCTCACGAATGGTCCGTCCCAATGTTGTTTAAAGATCTTAAAACATTGGAAATGAGCACTCTTTATCAATGTTGTGTCCAGTTGAGAAACTACCAAAACATTGCTGAGCAGAGCGTTCTTTAATCCGTTTTGCTGTTGTCAGAATATACACTAGTGATAATTAAGCAGTGATAACCACAGTGAATAATGTATTTTTTTTACTCTCATGGTTATACACAGATATAACTACAGTTTACAAAAACAACTAGTCCTTTAAGTTTACATCTCTAGAAAGTTTGAACCCTCGCTTTGCACTGGTGAGACTTAACCCTGCACCAGTTGTGTTGTACTTTCTTTAATTTTACCCACTGATTGATCTGTATGGTGTGGCATTATTCTTATCCCCAGAATATTTCATGGTTAAAGTGAGGGGCTTGAGATTTTGCATCGATGAAAGCTTTCATGCCATGAGAAAGTTTTGTGTTTGCTGTCGCACGCAGCGATGAGTCTTTCTGGGGTTTGAGCAAAATTGATGTGGTAGCCTAAAACCATGTGACTCCTGTGTATCGGTTTCAATGTTTACTGTGTGGCTTTCTGTGTGGTCATATCTGTGCATTAACATGAATCCGCCCCCCCCTTCAGTGCTGATGTGCTCGGCGGGTCAGTCGATGAACCGCTGGAGCTTGGAGGAGATGGTGAAGAGGGACCCCGAGAACTTCCTCATCCTCTTACAGCAGATCATCAGGAAGACCAAAGAGGTGAGAGGGCAAAGGTCAAAGTCTATGGTCAACGAGGATGCATTGTGCGTTGTATAGTTTGTGTATTAATGTCTTTCTATCTCTGTGTGTGTGTGTTTAGGCTCAGGAGCAGTGTCAGTATGAGCTGGTGGCTCCCCTCGCCATCATGTTCTCCTCCACACTGCTTCAGGTACAAATCATCCAGATGTTATAAAAACCTTCAACAGTTTGACACCTCTTTTTATATCTCAGGGAGTTTCACTTGTGTCGAGCCCAGTCCATCCAAAGGTCATTCAGTTCCTAAAATCAAACCACTACAATCTGTTAATGTTGGACAGGCATCTAGCAAAAAAAGAATGTCTTTAGAAATCTGATTGATTGATTGATAGATTGCTGGTTAGACAGCTGGCTGGTGAAGAGAAAACACACTGGGCTGTCAGAGCCAACATTGCTTCATTAGGTTAACATGATACACATAATGGTGTGAAAGAGGAATAAAAGAATCCATCAATGCCAAACTGGAACTGGAACTATCTTTGAACAGCACTTACCACCCACCTACATAACAGTACTGTGTTTTAAACAGCTCAGCAACCATTCACAACTGGGCCCACCTAGCCTTAGCATCCCACATGAAGGCCAGTTGGATCAATGGAGGGCAAATGGCCCTAATGACTCTGAAACCCAGAGCTCACTTGTGTCCTCAACGGCTCTGTGAGCTGATTAAAAACTGAAAAAGCCTCTAGGATGAGACTCAGAATTTTCAAGAAACTAAAACACATCCAGTTGTCTACGATACAGCACTTAGAATTACCACGACTTGGATGACTGAGAACCTTCATTAACCTGTTTGACTATAATGCAACATACTTGTTTCCATTGTCCTTGTGTTTTTGTGTTGTGTTTTTCAGTAGGAAGTGAGAACCAAGAGTTCAGTTTGAGATGTGTAGCAACAGATTGTGTTACAGCTTTGAGGTTTTGTAATGAGGTGACAAATGTTCCTTTGGTTGTTCGTCATTAAGCCTGTAATATGCTAAAGCACTGGACAGCGAAACAACAGCACAGTATTACAGTAACTGGGTGAATTACCTCAAAAGGTGTGTGACGTGATTTTAGTTAATGACGTCATAATGGATAAGAGGAAGAAGAACCAGTCATATACAATATTGTTGTTATATTGTCCATTTAAGCTATTTTTTCAGAAAAGCCATTGGTTGAATTTACAGATTTTATTAAATAGCAGATCCATCAAGAGAGTCACTTATATAAAATAATTTTATTGCATACTGCTATGTTGCTTCATTTGACCAGTGATTGTTCCAGTGACAAGTCCATTCATTTATACTCAGTGTAGCATTTGACACTGATCTCTGTCTTTTAACTGTTGGCAAGGGAAAAGGGTGTTATTTGGACTTGGGCAACTTATTTTTGTCATTCAAACATACAATTGAAAATCGACTTATAATGAACGTGGCTGCATCTTTAGTCCACACTAGTGTACTGAAAACAACGCTCTAAACTTTTACCATACACACATGCACATTGCACCACATACGTTCAGCATTATTGGTATTGGTCTGCCAAACATCAAAAAAATCCCCCTGAATGCAAAACAATAAGCTGTGAAGCCTCAAACAGGTTCTTCCCCAAATATAAACCACAAATTACGTGATCTATGGTTTGTCCGCAGACACCATACTGTCCACCAGATACTGAGCTGCTGGAGGAAGCTATTCAGGTGTTTCGCTGCTTTCTCACCTGGCCCGAGCCTTACAGCAGTGTGTGCAGGAACCTCCTCTCCACACTACAGCTGGAGATGAAGGCCCCAGGTAAATACATTTGGGTTCATTTTATTTAAGGCTGGCTCAATGTGAATGTGCATTCCTATTTCTGTACTGTGCTGTTGTCTGTCAACTCTAGTAATGGTCTTCCCCCTAGTGACCACTTAAGGAAATGCATTTAGAGAGAGACGCGTCAAAAGGTCACCGCTCATAGCACAAACACAAGTATCAACAACAGCAAGGACAGGAAGATGATAAGGCTTTAGGCTGAACTGGGAACTTATTCATACTGATCTGAAATTATTTGAACGTGGACGAAAGCTTTTACAAAACAAAAAAGCAGAAGCCACCCGCGGTGAAGCTCAGAGGACAGGTGGAAGGAAGTGCGAAGAACAAAGCAACAGACATGAATGAATGCATTTTAATTGACCTAAAGTGTGAATGTCAAATTGTGTTTTTAGATATCTTTTTTTAAATACATCACTGTTATTCTTTCATTTCTAAAAGATTTTCAGTGACCCATATGAAGTCAAAAGTAGCCTGGTTATCACAGTAAGCACATAGAAACTGCTTTGACTCTTTGAGCAAATAAAACACTGACTTCTTCAGCGCTTAAATGTCCTGCACCAGGAGTGTGAGATTCACAACATCATATTAGATCAAGATGTTTCATTAAAAACCATCAATAGATCAAATCAAATTATTTTTCTGTTTTCCTCACAGGCATTTCCTTTCAGAGGCTGGTCAGGGAGGAGCAGGGCCTTATCACCTCTAGTCACTGCTCCAAGACCATGTAAGTCCACACAACAGAATTAAATGTACTTTTTTATAGAGTTGACATTATTTAGGATTTATAGTGGAACGGTACACATGTACACTTAGGCTGTACCTCTCTTAAAAGCTGCATGTTCATTGAAATCTATTTCTAGTCCAGCTCAGCCTGTTTGATATCTTTAAACCTTCTGCTTTCTTGTTTAAATACAAGTCAGTAGTTCACAGTAAATTAACAGTTAATATATCAGCACAGTTTTCTCCAGTTATCTGAATTATGGCACTTAGCTGGTTAGCACTTACAGTAGGTGAGTCCCCATTCACCCCCTCTACACCCAATACCATCTAGCCCTGCAGTAGCAACCCGTTTGCATCTTCTGCCATGTGAATTCATGTCATCAGTAACTCCGTCCGTCTGTTGCCTTGCAGGACCGTGTTGCTGATGAAGCCAAGCGAGGTGCCCGCTGACTTTCTCTCAGTGGCTGAGCAGCTCAGTTGTGTTCAGCACTCGCAGAGGGAGACCTACATCACCCTGATCAAACACGCCTTCCAGTCCACACTAGGCTCCAAGTACCCCCTCCATGACATCCACAGAGCCCTGCAGGTATGTTCTCAGAGCAGAGTCGGAATCGGAACAACAATGTGTCAAGATGTGAACCTTGAACCGTATCATCAACACAACTCTTTGCAGGCAAGAACTGTGCATGAACTGGAGGAGATCTTCTCCACCGTAACCAATGTCTTAGAGGCAGCCGTTGCAATGAGTGACCCTCTGAAGGGCCGCAGTCATGTGATCCAGGAACTCGAGCTACTAAGGGAGAGGATGAGAATCCCAGCATCCAATGGGAGGAAGTCTGATGGTAGGAGGGCATGTTTCATGAACTGGAGGATATCATATAGAAAGCTTATGCATGGTAATGATGTTCAATTTCAATGATTTCTCGTTTTTTGTTTGTTTTTTTGTTTTTTTTTGCTATCACTCTTCTCAGGAATGCTACAGACTCTGCCATTACCTACAGCCAAATGTTACATGTTTCACTGGGAAAAAGATAATTTTGGTAAAGTACTCTGTGTGACACTGATACTATTTATTCATATATGGGAATAATCAGTCTCCCCTCCTTCTTTCACCGTCATGAATCCAATTCTCAAATCTATGACAAATACAAATCATATTTCCTGTGCAAAGGATATTTAATTCATTTGAATAGATTTTGTGTGTGTGTGTTTTTTAATATTGCTAACTATGATTGGTGTGTCTACTTTAATGCAGATGTTCTAAACACCCTTTTGGATCATGACCCTGACCACCTGGTGACTAACGGGCAACCTGAGGAGGGAGAGGATGTAGACACAGATGATGATGATGACGACGAGGAGGAGGAGGATCTTACAGAGATGGATGCAGGGGAAGAGGAGGAGGAAGAAGACAAAGACAATGAGGAGCACAGAGTGGAATTGCCGTCAATGTCGCTCATCCCCATTGGCTACAACTCCAACCCCCGTGCCTCCACCTTCTCCACCATCTCCTCGGTGTCCACTGCCTCCAAAGACTCCATGTTCTCAACCTTGTCAGTGACCTCAGAGTCCTACGCTCCGTCCCTCTACTCCGTCGCTTCTGGAGCGGATAGTGACTACTATGAAGACTCGGATGACTACATCTGCTCCTCTCCCGTTGCTGACAAGTGTTCGCCCAAGTCTCACAACAAAACTTCTGCTCGACTCAGTCAGCACTTTTACCGGCTGTTCATCAAACCCAAGAGCCCTCGGTTACTGTATCGGGCCAAAAGCTTAGGAAACACAGAATCAAAAGACATTTTAGTGGTGCGAGAGAAGCGCTCCAACTCCCTCCCACAGCAAGTTAAGTTACGTAGCCCAGAGCCCCAACTACAAAGTCAAACTCTCAGACATGTCTGCTTCCGAAGGAGGCCTATTCTCAGTAGTGATGAGGACAGTAAGAATACTACACTGAGGGTGGTGGTGTTTGGTGCTGATCATGTGGCAGGGAAGGTGGCACGCGCCTACAATAGCTTGAGGAGGAAGGAGAGTGCATGTCCACGTCTCAGCAGGGCCTTCAAGCTTCAGTTCTACTTTGTGCCTGTGAAGAAGGACTCGGCAGCAGGGCCAGGGGGTCGGAGGTCTTCTAGTCCTGGAAAAGGAGGAGTGTTGTCGAACGTAAGTAGAAGAAACGGCTAACCGGACTCCATACATTTAACACAGGTTTTCCATATTAACTAAGCTGTCAAAGAGCTGAGTGCAGAGTGAAGAAAAACAGCAGATGTTAATGCAAGGAAACACGTATCTATAGGGGAACGACACTGTTTGGTTGTAACTGTTACCTTTGCTCCGGCAGGTTCTTCCCCTCACAGGGGATAGTACTAATGACATCGCCCATCTCCTCGGCATGTTGGACCCTTGGTACGAAAGAAACACCCTCAGCCTGCTCAAACTGCCTGCCAACGTTGTCTGCCAGGTACAACTGCAATATTACTTTTACACCGCATGAGCCAATCCAAAAGTTTGTCATTCAGGTGTATCCAACGCAGAACATGACTGATTTCCGACGTAGTCCGACGTAATGGTCCTGCTGCTTAAATGTGTTAAATGTTACATTGTTTTGTATTTCTCTGCAGCAAACCTCAAAGACAGAGTCAGAATCATATGATAGCTCATACGAGCAGCGTCTGCCCATCCTGGCTGACTTGGTGCTGTACTACTGCCGCTACGCTGCCCGGCCCGCTCTGATCCAGCTCTACCAGGCTGAGGTCAGACACGCTTCCACACGGAAACACAGAAACACTCACACAGCTCTCAGACAGTACACATCTTTGCCTTACAACCCTTTTCCTTGACTTTTTTTTTTTCTGCCCAAGGGTTGCACCAGTAAGCAATGCATTTGAAAATGACTTAAAGTTATATCGTAACGTATCTGCCTGATGCGACCAGTTTCATGATAATGTATGAATCGCAACTTAGTAATAAAAAATATTTACATCATTGCAAGGCTAAGTTTGAACTTACACGAGCCCTGGAATCCAGACTTTGGCAGAGCAGAAATAGGACCCTGATTCCCTCCGGGTGTTTTTACTAACCTCTGAAACACCGGTTCAAATGAAGTCACTGACTGAGGATCTTTGCTGTTGTAGCTGACGTTAGCTTGTGGAGAGAGGAGGACTGAGGTGTTCGTCCACTCCCTGGAGTTGGGTCACACCGCAGGAACACGAGCCATCAAGGCCATGGGTGAGTTTGACACACACACACACCAAACACACCCACATGTCCTAGCAACCTGGCCACAATAAATAAAATCTTCCACATTTTCAACGCAGTGAAATGCATCATCAGGTTTTTATGAGGTCCAGACTGGACTAAATTTATGGTAGAGGAACATCTGCTATTTCGATATCCTGACTCAGTCCACTTCTACTTTTTTTTCTGGTTTCACTTGTTGCTGACACTACTTGCACTTCTGATTTTTGATTTCCACTGAGAGGTAAAAAAAACTCAGGGAAAGCAGTTTATTCCTCATGTGGGTGGTTACTGTTGTTTACACAAAAAGTCTGCACAAAAATACCTGTCAGCTTACTCAGACTCTCCAGTGCTGCAGCACTGTATTCCCCCTGTGACTGAAACGCTCTGTTTTAGCTCCTGTCTCTTTAAGAACTCTAAAGCTCTTTTACATACACAAGAACCAGTAAAGGAAATGAGTGAAGGAAAGGACAAAAACGAAAAACATGATGGATGCTCCTTTGACGTTAATAGTTTATAATATTTTATCAATATAGAAGCATTGTTTTGTTGGATCACTAATGTGTCTATTTTCATTTTTCATATAGGTGCTGCCAGTAAACGGTTTGGTATTGATGGTGACCGAGAAGCAGTGCCTCTAAAGTTGGAGGTGGTGTACAACAGGGTAAGATGCTGTTGGGTTTTATTCACTATCAAAATTGGTATCTTGAAGCCGCGATTTTGCAAGAATTGTCTCATAAGTACGGAAGCGCATTGCATTCACTGGATAAAAAGAAAAAAAATTGATACCTTATCTTGTAATTACAGGAAAAGATCTCATAATTACGAGATCAGGATCTCGTAATTATGAGATCAGGATCTCGTAATTATGAGATAAAATAAAGAAAAAGGAAACGGCTGTAAATCCTCTCTCAGTGGCAGTGATGGCGCTATTGCAGTCAATCTGCTGTTACTAATTTCTGTGATGTTCTTAAAAATGAGGATGGTATTAATATTAGTATATGTCAACACTGTGCAGGCATCTTAAGTCGTTAGGATTGTTCAAGTAGAAAGCCCAGTCTAAACTGAAACCTTAAGGAATATGTATTAACGGTGCCGTAGATGGATTTTGTCATAATTACGAGATCCTGATCTCGTAATTACGAGATAATTACGAGATCAGGACAAATAATTATGAGATAAGGTGTCCCATTTTTAATCCAGTAAATGCAATGCGCTTCCATACATAAGCGCAGCATTTTATGCAACACAAAAAATGTCTATACCTCTTTGGTTAGAATGCAAGTTCCTTTTTTTGTTTTTTTGTTTTTTTTACTGGTGATGAAGTTTACGTAACACACTAGTGCAGACAAAACAAGACAAGCAAACACAAACAAACAAAAACAAATAAACAAAAGGAAACATAAAACCCTAATCAAGCGAGGAAGACAAAAACGACTATAATGGTCAGAAAATACAAACTATAACAAACATAATGGGGTCGGTGAGTGAGTGATTAGAGTGTAGTGAGATGGGGGAAAGAAGCAGAAAAAGAGAAAAAAACATACATGTACATATACATACACAAACACATTCACATCCACATATACACAGTCTAGTGTGAGTGTATGAATCATGCACACACATATATGCACACTCAAACACATAGGAGGGTTCAGGTTCTTGCTGTTTGCTCTTATTCAACTGGTTTCAGTCGTAAACACTTCTGCACCCACAGGAGGAAATGACACATGAAAATGTAGTGATAAAATGCAAAGTCTGCTAAAAAGCAATGAGAACGTGCTTTGACCTGATAAAGCTAGTGGTCTCTGTCTGCGGTATGAAGCATTAAAGACTAAGATGTCTCTTAGCTCCTAATCTTTCATGTGTCCCATATTTTACAAACATATTCCCAACACAAAATTCCTGTGCTAGTTTAGACTGCAATTATACTCTTTAATCTGTGTCTCATCCCCCAGTATATTAAGGTTTTTCCAGCTCTAATCCCATTCTCCCTTCCCGTCCCATTCAGGTGGTGATTAGTGGGAGAAGCCAGTGGAAAAGAGAAACCAAAGTTTGTACTTCGGTGAACTTAACCAAAGCATGCAAGAATCCTGAGGAACTAGGTATGTTACAGCCGCTGGCTGCTATAATACTATGTCACTGAACTGTGTTTAATTGAGACTACTCAGTACCTGGGTGGAAATTCAGCATAAGATAACAACTGTTCAATACGTTTAATATTTTTCAATAGCAAGTCGACAAGATCATTTATTAATCTTGTTGGAACTGTATTAATTCGTCTACCTGTAAATTGTATTTTGCTTTTGATACCTGTACCAGGTGATAATAAGCTATTGTTGGGTAAGTGTCCTCATAATTTATCTGAAACAATCTCTGTCAGACTCAAAGATGGAGTGCCTGCAGCTCACAATGACTGAAGTCCTGAAGAGACAGAGTGGTAAAACCAAGAAGGGCTACAACCAGGTGAGCTAGACGTGACATCAGCCTATCTCGGCGGTTTGTGGTTCAGTATGCTACGTGACAGCACGTTTTCACAAACAACTCTGCAACACATTTTCTCTGTAAAGACAGAGACCTCAATGCATTCTTGATAGCATCTTTAATGCATCTCGTCTGAATCGCTCATCTCACATATGCTGAGAACATGTTTTTTCAAGCTGACAGCTTGATGGAACAAAAAGCCACAACACAGGCAAGACTGGAGTCTGTTTTGTTCGTTTGTGTTCTGACAATAATATTATTTGCTCACTCTCACCGCTTAATCTCTTAACCCTGTTAAGATTTGGAGCCTTGATTTGTGACAGTCATATCACACCTCAGCAGAACGTGGACTGTTTAAATGATTGATTTTTTTAGCTCAAAGATGTCTTTTACTACTCAGAGACAAAACCAACTCAGACAAGCTGCCATGCTAATGACAATTCTACACAAATGTGCCAACATATTGACACGTGTTTAAAAAGAATACTCTACCATCTATCTATTTTTTGTTTGTTTTTTATTCTCCAAAAGAATGTTTTTTATTCTCCATAAGATTTTTGGTTGCAATGCATTTACTTTTTCTCTGTTCTTTCCTTTTGTAGCAGCTGAGCATGACTGAGGTAAAAGTGGACAAGGTTCAAGTCAGCGGTGCTGAAAACACAACCTTTGCTGTTTGTCTGGACCAGGATGAGAAAAAAATATTGCAGAGTGTCACAAGGTGTGGGGTTAAGATGAACGCACGTGCGCACACACACACACACACACACACACACACACACACACACACACACACATACACACACACACACACACACACACACACACACACACACACACACACACACACTTATCCTCCTATACTTTTGAGGACCCTTATTGGTGTGTCAAATGCTCAAGCCCTTTCTAACACATTTACCATTACAGCTCACGCTCCAGCCACAAGTGTGTTTTAACCTTCAAGCAGCCCTTTGAAATAGTGGGGACCAGACGAAATGTCCTCACAATGATTAAGGTCCTCACTATGAAGGTTAAAAATTGAAATTGGGTATAGCACCATAGGCCTGACCTAGCGTAGCCTAGCCTAAAGTAGCTCCTCTGAACAGGCCTCCCCCAATTTTTTTTGTCTTCAACAAAAATTCAAGCATCACCTTTGAGGAGTTTCACGCGTCAGAGAAATTAGTTCTCATTTTAGCAACAGACTGGACAGGATTATTATTTTTTGTTGTAATATTGCAGCAATTTATCTTGACGCCTGCCTCATCTCCATCTGATTAATCATACATTTACAGAAAAAACCTTACACAGATATCTACAACATCCACTCACAAATCAACCCTTACAAGTGCTATTTCTCTAACAGATGTGTCTCCCTCTGTTCCATGTAGATGTGACATCTCTGTGTGCTATAAACCTGACAGCTCCACTGACTGGAGGCTCAGAAAATCTCAGACCTCAGCCCAAATCCAGCCTCTAAATCCCACGTTCTGCTCCCTTCTCTGCTTGCCCATAGTCACCTTCAGTGGAGCTCTTCCATGAGACTCTTGACCACTGGTTTGGTTGCTTTCGAAAGGAAATATTGTGTTCTGTTATTTATATGTTCTGACGGATACTGACTGCAGAGGGAAAGTACACAGGAAATGCAGGTTTTTCCATCTCCGCCTGGTGTCTTGAGGGTGCTGGGGTCAAGTTCATACGAGGGCGGGTGATGTGACTACTGGCAACAGGAGGACTGGTCCAGGGGGAGTGATCAGAAAACTACAGACCGAGCTTCTCGAGAAACCAAGAGATGCAGTAGTGATAACGATGTGTCCAGTTCTCTCTGTGTAAAGCAATCAGTAACTGTAGTTAAGGAAACTGTCCTGGTTTCAATTCCTCTTTCTGTGTTGGTATTTTGACCTTACCCACAGTAACATTAGAATGTAATTTGGTCAAACAGGGTTAATCTAGCACAGGATCTGAGATGACGAGGCATGTAATACAAGGAGATGGAATGTAAGCATCTCAAGGTCCTTTTGGAGACACTTTATGAGTCAGTTTCTGAACTTTTCTTTGGATCAACCTACATGGACATGAAGACCACAGAACATGTTTCAACCTACCGAGCAGTCTGTGCTATATAAACACCACTGGGCTGATGATGGGACTATGCGCCTGTATCTGAGAATGGACACTATGGACTTACACAATATGTAAATGCTGTATTTGCTAAATATGTTATTGCATGCTATAACTTGAATGTTGCACCATCATGTTTTATGTCTGTTATACATGGGCTTAATTGATAATATTTCTCCTAAGGAGTTACAATGAAGTCACAGGTTTAACTGGAGTTGTAAATATGACCAGCAGGGGGCTCTATTGACCTTATGACTTTAGGTGAAGTACAGATTACTTCAACAATACAGAGTTGTAGTCAAGTCTCACTTTGTAATAACTGTAATGTAATGTATGTATAGAATTGATATTATGGTGCTAAAATACATTCAGATGTACATATTCTTTTGTAAAAGGAAATCCTGATACATAGCACTTTGCATACTGTTTGGTGATATAAATATTTGAAAGAGAAGTAGAGAAGAGAGATTGAAAGAGAAGTACTGCATATATATACAGACACACACACATACATACATACATACACACATACATATTTTATGTAATTAAAGCACTTGAACATTAGATTAAATTAATTAGGTACTTTCATGTTCACATAACAACATGGCACCACTGTTTTCTCTTTACCTGCCATCTCTGATGGGAATACTTCAAATGCAATAAGGATTTTATAACTGTATGTGTATCACTTTTGCAATATCTCAAATTTAATCTTAAATAAATTACATGTCTTCTCCTGGGGATTTATTTTAATCTTGATATTTGCCTTTATTTAATGAGGTCCTTCTGTATGTTACAAAACTGATTTTGTGTAGGCAGCAGGCCCAGTCGTGAAACTTCTACAGACAGATTTCACACCACTACGTTTGTGCTGTGAAAAATATTATCACATGAATGTGTCACAAGTTCATTTTAAAAGACGATGCATTGTTACTGTGTGGTGTCAGGAAACAACAACCAAGGGCTTACCAGCTGAATACAGAATTGCATCAGCAGGCTGAAAATGTCACATATATAAACAAGAGAGCATAGAAGATTAAACAGATAAATCGCTCTGATAATTTATGAACATTTATCCGACAGGTGGTACTAATAATATAAGCAATAAACTATCTATCTATCTATCTATCTATCTATCTATCTATCTATCTATCTATCTATCTATCTATCTATTCTAATCTGTCTTCGAAACACCTGTGGTGTAAATGATGGTTTCTACGGACAGCTGCTCTGATTGGTTACACCGCCGGCCCTGCGTGAAAAACCATTGGTCCCTTTCGCCGGTGGGCGTGGTCATAGCACCGCACTAGCTGTCAGTCAGTTGAGAGGAATTGAGTGAGCTGTCACCGTCAGAGAGGCGACATATCTGGTTGAATGGCGCTGTTTGAGCGACTTAACTAGGGGTAAGTTTTTAAAAATAAAGAACCATTTGATGTTTTAACAATTTCCCAACGCCACACACCTCTGCTTAATAGTTTGCTGTGTATTTACTCGCAGGAAAGTTAACGTCAACGACTATTAATTGTTGCTAAGTTAGCTAATATATTGCGATTGATGACCCGAGCGTTAACCAGTGTAACGTTATGTGACGTTATTTAGCTGGATGTAAATTCAATTCCGTTCAACGTAAACTTGTCAGTTTTGATGTATTACTCCTTCCCTTCTGAATTCACATGTATTACGTTGTGTTTAATTGCTGTTCTTCATGACTCATGTTGTCTTAGTGATGTTTGCGCTGTGCACTGACGAGCCGTGATCCATCTGCTTCTGTCAGTAGTAGCTTGTACCGCGTGCTGCTTTCTGTTCCATCCAGATAATACAGACATTGCGGTTCACTGCGCTGCACCTGACTGACATATCATGCCACACATCTCAGTCGCTCAATTTGAGGAGGCTTCACTTTTCCCTCCACATCTGCTTTTTTTGTGTGAATGGGCTCCTTTACACGCGAGGCAGGCTATCAAAAAAAAAAAAAAGAAAAGAAAAAAAAAAGACTTCCATCGTGCCCCCTGACACGGGAAGACACTAGTGACGGCGGTTTATTTTTTCCCTCCTGAGATAATAACAGGGTTTTGATAACAGTGCCTGATCTGATTGAAGCCCTGGTTCTCTGTTGTGTCTGTTGGGACTCTAAGAGCACAGCTGTATTTCCTCCAGCTTCCTTGTTTTGGATCCGAGCTTCCTGGTACCACTTTTGGGGATGCATGGTGGTGGCTCCAGTCTGTGACTGTATGTGTGTGTGTGTGTGTGTGTGTGTGTGTGTGTGTGTGTGTGTGTGTGTGTGTATGTGTTAGTTTTGTAAGTACTATTTCTGTTTATAAAGTGAACCGTTTATCATTTCATTTCAAAGGCAACAACTCACAGTATTGGAAGACTGTCCTAAGTAATAAGAAGTGCACTAAATCATCGTAGCTTAATGTAAATGTCAAATGTTGACTTTATAAAGCATTCCACAGGCCACATGCAATGCCCAGTCATAAACCATCTCATTTATCTAGATCAAAATCAAACTGTTGATGTCAGCTATTGGGTGAGTCACAGCAAAACAGTGATGGAATGCTTTATGATATTTAGGCTATTAGCCTAATGCTTTCAGTCTATTCTTGGGCAAGGTTTTAGAGAAAATAACTTGAAACATAAGGGGGATAACACTGTAAAACTACAAGGAATAACTAGTTAATATTATCTTACTGAACAACAACAAAATAAGTGGCAGTTCACATAGTGGAGTGATGGTTATCATTAGGGTATGTGATCATAGTGTTAAAATATCCTATGACCACACAGTGGATCACTTATACAAGCAGTTTCTGTGATGATACAAACATCAAGAGTGAGATAATAGAGCAAAAGTACATGTTTTATTCAGCTTTAGTTATTAGGTTAGGTGATGATGACTGACACATGTATGCCATGACACTGCAGGATTGTAATTCAAACTGCACCACAGCATCAATGAGAAAACATGTTTTTAAATCACATGCTTAACCTACCCAGCCTAAGCATGTCATAACGATAATGAACACACTGAGTCCATAAAACTTCACACAACACAGGCCACTATATTTTGTCCTTATTCCTCTCAGTTTACCTTCTCATAATAAAATAGGACACAGAATTAACAAGTTACAGTGAACAATTTTTCTGTCTTTTCATACCCAATCCATGTGCTTTATGCAACCAAAGTAGATCCTCTTTTAGGTATGAGGCCTTCGGTTTGTCCTTTTTGAATTACCCATTTCTGTATCATGTTCACGCTCCTCCATGTTTGTTTGTTTTTACCTTCATTCAATTTTCCTGCTTGTATTGATGTGGAAGAACAGAAAGCTTTGCTGTTAAGAGTGTGAGAGCATAATACCAAACGATAGACACCATCCTATTGTCCCAGAACTATCATTTTGCAAGTCATCACTAATGTATCAAGATTAGGTGACAGGTGAATCCAGCTAGAATAGCATTTACACATCGATCCCATCTTGTGTGGAACTGGAAAAACAGCATTTGGGATAGAGGATGGAGCTTTGGAGGAAGTCAGATGAAGCACTAAGGCACCATGTCAGCCAACTTTGACAGGATGAAACTTCTGCAGAACACATACACAAAACACTCATCTACCCTTGACCTTCTTACCAGCCGCGACAGCATCGGCTAGGTTTTCAGTGTGTGTTTGTGTCATCGTGGCAAAATGCTGTCCTGGAGACACCATCACAGAAACTACCAAAAAAGTGGTTTTGAGGTCTTTGGCAGGTGCTTATATAAAGGTGTGTAGTTGGAATCAGGTGTGTAAGGGATCACCTACCACCCCATCTCACATTTTATGCCCCTGGCCTACATTTGTGGTCCTGGAAACCCACTTCAGCAACTACCACAGAAGTAGTTTTGAGTATTTTGCCAGGTGTCTATTTGTCAGTGTGGAGTACTGAGAAGAGAACTCATTGTGGGGAGACTCATTGCGCTTCTAAGATTCGCCACTTTTATAGTCTGGGGCAAGACCTCACAGTCCAGCACAAAAAAATCAATAATTTCAGAGCAATGTTTGGACCAATGTTTTGAATCGCAAAGGCATCTTAACACTGAGATAATCTGTGTACTCATGTTGATCAGTAGAACAAAAAGTGATACTGGGAAATCAGCCCACATGAGGTCAGCAGAATCTGAGGATTTGACACGCAGTTAAGTTGTAAGCTAAAAGGAAGTGTTGGTCTATGGGTGGAATGCTGAACTTAGAGAAGCAGTTTGGCAAACATGGGCAGAGGCACTTGTGTGGGTACTTGAGCAAGCCTGTGGCTGCAATTCGAAAACTGCTTTCCCTTACTAACTTGACCAGAAACCCAGCCAAGACTGTGCACTTGTTTTTAACTATGATTTTGGAGAACTTTTGCTGCAGGGGAAAACAACTCAATAAACTATTTTGTTGTCACATTTTCCCTTTAGGGTTCAAAAGAATATGTCAGGGCAATTGGATCAAACAGATCATGTCTCTAGGCTGTGTTGACACAAGACTTGTATGCCTCAGCTGAGGCTTTGACCATTTCAGCTCAGTCAGATGACCGGATTAATTCAAGTTATCACTTAGTCACTCGACTTGATGCCTTATAAACACAGTGCTGAGCAGAAACCTTCATACCAGTGTTTGTAGTCATGCACAAACGGCATACACTGTTCACGTTGCACTTTTTAAACAGTGTTCAACATTACACATCATTAGAGTTTTGAAGAGCTTTAGTCAAATAATCTATTAGTCATTTAGTCAGAGAAGGAATCTGCTTCTTTTCTAATAATTGGTTAATTGTAACCCATATGTAAAAGCCAAAGAGGAAAACATTCCTTTGTTCCAACTTCTCATATGTGATGATCAACTGCTTTTGTTTTAACAGGTGTGATAATACATTTAATATCTTAAGATCGTGCACTGTTTAAAAACATACATAAAGATGATTTGTCAATAAATTGAGAAATATTTTTAATATGACTCAGTAATTGAAACAATCTTTAGTTTTAGCCCAAGAGCCCAAAACCTCAAGACTACATTTGCCTCTTAAGACAGACGATGCCCTGGAGTGCTGGGCCTTTGTCAGCCAGCACAACTACTGCATTGTCCTGGAAAACCTGACCCCTGGTTTTAAATAACAACCTTCCTAAATGTTGTTACACAACACCCTCAATTCCACTACTGCAGCTCCTAAAATACAGACAGCCGCAGACTTTCTTCAATTTGAGACGCCACCCTTTTGTTTGTCCTGTGAGGACTATGAAAACAAATTACGACGCTTCTTGGCATAGTCATGTGCCTGTGGGCTACTTGGAAAGCAGTCTCCGTCGTGGCTGAGGCTATTTTGCGCCAAGTGTGTGTGTGTATCTGTTTGTGTTGCTGATCATGTCTATGTGACGCACTTAGTACATCCTGTGCTTGTAGCAGTTGGATCACTTAACACCCAGTGACCTCCTATGAAAGTCTACCGCTGTGTTACGACTCATTATGCCCACATTTGCTAAATAAGGTCTGCCCTGTGGTCAGAATGACGGAAAACTGGAATGTTCACATTCGTCTGCACACTTTCTATGTTTTCTCTCAGTATGTCTGGAAACAATGTTTGTTTTTCCACACACGTCAGTTGCAGAATATCCAGAATATTTGGTAAAGAGAATGTGTCAAATGTAGCAGACAGCTGTGCTTTTCTGGGTGCTGAGTGAAGAAAAGTGTGACTTAATCACTGAATTAATGTCATCTCTTTAAAGGAAAGTCTTGCAAACCCCAAGACAACTGTAACATTGCAATTTCTTGAAAAGCGTAAGAGGAAATCTTTGATTTATGGCTAAACAAGCAAACTGAATACTTCAGTTTTACCACAGCCTTAGTTTCTCAAGTTTTCTCCACAAAATAGATTTGTATTCATTCAGAGTTAAAAAGTGAAAGAAGAGAAAAATATAAAAGATGCATAATCAGCATTCCCCTACAGTCCTCTGGTTATTCACTGGCCTTCACCCTGAGGCCACAGCTGTATCTATGGTAACAGTGCTGTCTTTGTTCATTGTTTTTAACTTCCACAAGAATGGATTAAGAAGTATTTCATGCATAAATAATGGATGTAATCACTGTTCCAAAAAGCTAGTGGAAATCTCTGCAGCTAAAGGTCATATGCACACGATTTACTATAAGTGCAAGGCTCAAGGAAAGCAGAAAAACTACTGTACATTGACTATAAATGTTTTAAAGGCTATAGTTCTATGCTCAGTTGTGTGTGAGTCAGTGTGAGTTGCATGCGCACTAAATTGCACACATTTTGTACATCATTTCTGTGCCAATGTGTGATCACACAGTAGTCTGTATGTGTGTCTCTCTTTTGCATTTGCGTTTGTTCAAAACTCCAAACTGATGTGTTTTGCCTAATACAACCTAAATGCCACATCCTCACCTGACCCTAAAGGACCAATTGACCCAGTTCTCACCATCTTAGGCCCCTCAGAAGTGACCAAACATGCATGCACGCACACAGACACACAGACACACACACACACACACACACACACACACACACACACACACACACACACACACA
The DNA here is from genome assembly GCF_904848185.1 of Acanthopagrus latus. Lineage (NCBI taxonomy): Eukaryota > Metazoa > Chordata > Actinopteri > Spariformes > Sparidae > Acanthopagrus > Acanthopagrus latus. The sequence goes on from NC_051039.1 coordinate 18,575,335, forward strand.
CACACACACACACACACACACACACACACACCTCGGGAAACCCCTTTATATCTCTACCTTTTCCTATCTGTCTTCCTCTTGCCTGATGGATTTAGCACACTATCCCCAGCGGTATAAATCTTCCCTGTGTCATTTGAGACCTGTGATTGGACATCTTATTTGCACTTGTTGAGTTTTTTATGACACATTTGCCTGTTTGTTGTGGATTGTGCACAATATTTGCAGGCCCTAAGAGGGAAATGATCGTTGCTCAGTCAGGCCAAGCAGGTTTACCACACACACACACACACACACAGACACACACACATACACACACACACACAGACATTCACCGTTCCAAGAGGACTTCCGCATATTGTCCAGCATGTTGATGCAGGAAATCACTTTGATTGATATCCCCTGTTGCTCACACTGAATTGAACGTTGTCTGTTTCAAGGGTTTCTTTGCAGCTTTTCAGTGTGTGTTCCTAACAGCACTGAGTTGTCTCAGTAATGAAAGATTTCATCCCTTTGGTCTTCCTGACAGGCTTGTTGGTGAGAGAATGGCAGCAGGCAGCAGGCACTTAGCTACATTTGCGCATTGTGTCATATTTGTTATCTTCTTTCGCAAGGAAAAAAAAAAAACTTTAGGAATATCATGACGCTGCTTTTGCCATAGGCCCACTAAACACATCTTTCACACTGTTCGCTAACGCACATGAGTTTCCCTGTCAGGAAGTCCTGTCACTCTGTACATTTTTCAGGTGTTGCTTGCTAGTTACATAGGAGATAAACTTTCATTGCGCTCCCACTTTGTCCAGGTCTTTGTGTGAGAGACGATGAGGCCCATCTGGCCCATTAGACCCCACGATATACTAGGTTGGGGATTTCCAATCACGCAAACATAACCCCACCCCCGCTGCAGCACCCAAGCACCACCTCTGTTTTGCTCTATGAACGCACTTCCACATGTTGCTGTCAGGTCCTTCCTGTTTTCTGAGATGTCTGCAGCGTGCCTGAAGGAAAATGAGTGCCCCTGTTTTTTTGTTTGTCCGCATTGTTTGAGACTTTAGGTGACCACTGTGATGCGTGCTGGCGGCTGCTCGTATAGGGAAGGTGTAGAGCAATGTTCTATGTTGCTGATACTTAGATGAGGAACTGAATCATGTTAACAATCGATAGTCACCAGTCCTAAGGGAAGCTTATTCCACTGGAATGTGTCCTTGGCACCTGTAATAGCATTTCAGCTTGTGACCTAAGTATTAGCACTTTCCTGGGTCATTTGGCAGGTATGACTGGCACTAATGGTGACAGAAATACTCAATTTGTACAAATAAAGGAGTATCTTCCAGTTGTAACAATCATGTTAATATGTCTACTTACAGCTCAAAGCTGGCAAAGGCTGACATGCAAGTTGCTGACCTGTTCATTTGGAGTACTTTGGGGTTCAGTATTTTGCTCAAGGTTACTTCTACATGCAGCCGGGGGAACCGGGCTCTGCAATATTTGGAACACCATGTCATTGCATTCTTTTCATGAACTTTGTGTTAACTGAGTGCAAGAGTGTTTTTGTGTGCGTGACTTTGATTCTGTGCTGCTGTTAAAGTGAGTGCTTTGTGTTAGCAGTAAATTCCCTCCCTTTATTTAATACTTGGTGTATTTAAGATTAGGTTATGACACACAAAGAGAAATATGGGGAAAAGCATGTGGACTTTGAACAAAAATCGACCATGTATCTCTTATAGTGTGAGATACAAGCAAAAAAACATATGATGCTGCTGCTGTTTTGTTTAAGAGGCTTACATGTTTGCAGAAAACATTCTGCAGACTGTTTTTGTCAAGCTAGTTTTTGAAAAGTAGCAAATGATGTGGTACATCTAGTTTTAAACTATTTTAAAATTCTGGTTCCTTTTGTCTCGCTCTCTTACAGCATCTCTTTGTCTCTCTCTCTCTGTCTAAATATAGAGGGTTGCATGCCCACTCATTCTGACAGAGAGGAAATGCTACGTATGTGTCATCTCCTACACTGCCTCAATAGTTCCTGTTAGAATGGTAAAAAAAAAACAGAGTGTAAGTTTGTGTGGGTAAGGGTCAGTGTGTGCACATGAATGCTTTTTGCATGTATCTGTATGTGCATGCAAGGTATATGAATACTGTTTATTATGCTGATGTCTGTTGCTGTGTGCATGACAGAACAGGACAAAGGAAAGAACCTGAAAAATCGTTTAAGACATCTTGTGCTTCTGGGGCCCAAGATAGATAAGTGAGGATGTAAACAGAAGATTGGAGAGACAGGGGAGAAATAACGAAACGTCGAAAGAGAGACAAGAGCGTGAATACAGTGGAGGCAACCGGAAACTTGTGGTCAAACAGGCAGCGTACAGCTGCGGAGGCAGCGGTGTTAACTTGGCGCTCGTAAAGTAAGCTTTTTTTATTTTTAGAGGGATCAAAGTTAAATCACATCACACAAATTCCTTTTATTGTACACATTCAGCCTGTGGACTGACCCCTAGCGCAGTGTGTGTTCATTGTGTGTGTCTATGTGAACAAGTGAGATTGAAAGAAATCCCCATTGAAACAGAGCTAAGTGCTCTGAGTAAAAGTTTAGAAGGTGCGAGTGAGGAAACCGGTTGTGAGTCAAAAGTCCAAAAATAGAACCATATCCAAATTCATGCAGGAAAATGAAGTAAACACGATTCAAACAGGTTATGACTCTTTGACACACCTGCACAAATGCTCATACTCCCTATTTATTCTCTTCATCTCCCTGCTCTACTCTGCTAACACACACAGACACACAGATTGTATTCATTGTTGCTACCTCATACTAACTCACAAGAGGAAATACACTCAGCTATGCGTTGTTGTCCTCAGTTGACAGTCTCTCTCTCTCTCTCTCTCTCTCTCTCTCTCTCTCTCTCTCTCTCTGTGTCACACACTTGTTAGTTTCAGCACTGAGAGCGTAGCATGAGGGTGTACAAGACCTGCAGCACTGTTTGGTCCATGATTGCACAGAACAGGGTGAGTGTGTGTAATGCGATCTGTAGTTTATACTGTGCTCTGACTGGTGAGGGAAATGGGTGAGGATGGTTTCGGTTCTTTTATCGCTCCAGGCACAGATGTGGTCAAAGAAATTTTAACTGTTTATGAAACGGTCTCAATTAAATACGGATGTCATTGGGTTGGATTCAAAAAATGTATATGATTTTTGTATGATGGAGTGCTAAGGATGAATTAATGTGTCTCACAGTTATGTAATCTGGGGACAGCAGCAGATGCTTCTTTATTGATAGATTGCAGCAAAGTAGGCAATACCTTATAAAGCCATCCAACATTTTATGTAGCTATATCATGCTATAGCTTGCTGTTATGACCACATAACATTATTTGGTAATTTAATTAGCACAACAAAATGTATATTACTGAGCACCTGGATCTGTTAGCTGTAGAATTACATGTAACGTAAAAGTAACAAATCAGAGTTTACTTTGTTTCACCGCTGTGATGTACCGTTATTGATTTTACATAGCCACAAGTACATGTCACCTTATTGCCATGCATCCTGGGAATAGTGTCAACATTTCTTTCACTTTGCTTACTAAGCAAATGCTAGTCCTCTTTTTTGATGGTCTGATATTTTATTTATGTTGGATATAAATAATGCCATGTGGAGAATTTCTGTTTTGGTAGATGTTACCAAATTTGACTATGAACTTTGTTGTGTGAAATTTTGAGAAGTGACTCATAAACCTGTGTGGGACTGGGTATAAATTCAGTGGCTTAAGAGTTTACGTAGGTTATTGTTATTTATGGCAACACCTTTTGTGGGGGTGAGAGATCATTGCACCTTCTGTGACCAATTAACCATCAGTTCGTGTCAGTAGATGTCTATGTGTGTGGGCAGGCATTGGTGGGGGTAAACCTGAAACACTAAACTTTAATTTTATCCTGCGGCAATGACTACACTGGAATATATGTTACGTGGAGGCTCTATATTTCACAAACAAAAAGAAACACACAGATAGAGGTGCTACAATTGTCAGGCCGCCTGTAAACAGACACGGTTTTGAATAGCATCATTCAGTCATTCTGTAATTTTGAACGCTGCTGTCAGCAAACAGAGATGAAAAAAAAGAAGATGGTAACCTACACTCACTGACAGAGCGAGAGGCTGGCCACCCATTTCTTTTTTTTTGGACATGAGGCAACATGACTGACACTTTTAATCCGTGTCTCTTTTTCTGATTACAGTTGATAGACCCACAATGCATGTGAGACATGACCAACAAGGCCCTCTGGGATAGCTCAAAGAGTATGCACAGCATGGAGCCAACAGGTACACAAAAAAAACAAACAGACTGTGTGTACAAGCACTGTACTCAATGTATGAATAAGTGCAGAAAAATGAATTAATCTCCCTTTTCACTCACTCACTTGCAGGCAATTGTCAACAATACTTTGGCTTTAAAGCATTTTTTGTTTATTTTCTATTGAATAAATAGAATACATGGCATTTTGCATCATAAAAGATAACAATCGTTCTTCATATTAAACAACTCAACTTTATTGTTAGTCGGCTGCTCCCCAACAGTTCCAGAGCCAGAGCTCTACCGCAGTGTCCAGGCTGTACTGCCCAGGGAAACGGACAATCAGCAGCCATCAGACTGTTTTAACAAAGGTAAAATATGATCCATTACACCAACACAAGGTTTTTTTCGTATATGTGAAATATTTTTTTCCTGCCTTTATATATAATATATGAACTCTTAGGTCACATGACTATATCACTGGGTCATAAGGGTTTACTATGCAGGATTTTCTCGTTAATCACACTGTGGAAAATTCAGATGTGTCAGCAGAGTGAGGGCTGCTCAGTGTTTAGTCACCGGGCTTATTTGGTATTAGCACTGTAATGGAAAAAAGTGCAACACATTTAGCAAATTTGTGTTAGTCCTGTGGACATTTTGCATCTGCTGATGTTCCATGTGTGTTCATCTGTGTGTGCAGGCATGCTGAGATGGACACTGCATAAGAAGGTTCAAAATAATCCCAGCAACAGCTTGTCTCTGGTATGGGTGCTGATAAAAGAGCTGGAAAAGGTGATTGAACTCATGCTTGACACAAATTTAAAGGAATACTTAAAACACATAAAATCACAAATTCATTTAAATGATGATTATAACTTTTCGAGCTGTTATAGCACTATACAACCTGCAGTTTGTCATCAGTTGATGGAGCCCTGACATTGTGTGTGTGTGTGTGTGTGTGTGTGTGTGTGTGTGTGTGTGTGTGTGTGTGTGTGTGTGTGTGTGTGTGCATGCTCTGTGCAGGCTGAGAGGTGGGACTCTCGCAAATGCATCATCCCTCTGCTTCACACACTGATGTATGCCATCATTCAGGTAGAGTATTCCTGCTATGCTGTTGAACTTTTTATACTTTTTGATACTTTTGTTAAAACACACTGAAAGTGTACATGTAGGAATTGTAAACTGTAAATCCTCTAGCTTAGTTAGCTAGACTCTCATTGGTCGGTTAATGCATGTTTCTTCCTGCATGGGTGTACAGTTAGCAGCTGTAGTCTGGTAGAAAGAAGATAGTTCCTGCAAAAGGCATACATTTCTGCAGACACTGTCTCCAAAACTTCCCACCAAAACAATGTAGGTGGATAAATAGCACACCAGGTGAGGGGAAAATAGAAAATGTCTTTAAGGCTAGAACTTCAGGGACTTTCAGCACTGTTCCTACAAAAAAGCATTTTGTGTTTTTTTTCCGGGAACAAATGTCAGTAAGGAAGTAGAATTTAGGCCTGTGCATGAAGTTTTCCTCATATTTAAGCAACAGAGATACGATAATTGTGCTTGAGTTACCGTAGAAGGAAATGTTTTATTTGTTTTTTTCTTACTGGAATTGTATGTGGTCATTGATATTCCAGACAGCCTACATTCCAGATGAGTTATACAAGCGGGTTTACGACTTCTGTAAGAGACTCCTGACCTACCCTCACCCCTACTGCACCGTAGGCCTCAGCTACACGAGACAGATCAAAACTGAACGTGCCAATCCAGGTATTCTACAACACTCAGCTTGACATTGCAGTCTAGCTGAAAATTTAAAAGAAAATGTTCATCTTATGTCAGGGCTTCAGAACAACCTGCTTGAGAGGCTCCAGCTGCTAAATCAGTGTCATCTTTAAACACACTCCACACCTAATGCCTGTACATACAACACATAATTTGGATTGATCTCAACAAGCAGGAGATGATGACGATGATCTTTTGTCATTATGATGTGATTGCATGCTGTCATTTCCCACAAAGGCCAATCCCTCAGACAGGTAAAGCAAAACATGAATGATCTATTGCTCATAGCATTGACATTGTAATTATAGCTATTGCCTCCTAACCCATGGTTAAGGTTGGTTGATGTAGTTTAAAATAGAAAGTAAAGTCCTATGGTAGTGGCCTATGATTCTCAGTTAGACTCCAAGAAACCAAGACAGCCAAAAATGTCCCAAGTAATGCCAAACTCGAGGACCAAAACGGGAGACCTCAAACTAATGGATGCGTGGCTATTTCTGATACTAATTATACAGTCTATGGGAATTGTAAATAGTTATTTTTACCTAATGCAGAGAGTAAAAACTACATTCAACCAAAAATTAGGTGAATACAGACCTTGGCAGCAGGTCAGACCAAATGACATGCAGGAAGCCCTCATTTAGAGAAAAACAACAAGATTATGGTTACTGTTATGTTAAATTAACTGTCCATTCAGCAAACATGCTTGAGTTAAACTGCACGAATATTTCCAGCAGCCTAATGTCATTAAATACCAGTTTGTTCCACAGGCCTGATGTACCAGAGGATGCTCACAGCAGAGCAGGGACTGAAAAATGAGCGCTATCCCTTTCAGGAGCGGTGAGTCAAGAATAAAGAAATGTAATCAATTTCTGAGGGTACAATAAAACCCTTTACAAAGGCTGATTTATTTCCTAATACTGCTGCATGAAGTCAGACCCCCTTTCCTGTCCATCACAACACATATTTTGTGTAAATCACTGTAGGGTCTTTGTTCTTGCGGACCCTGAAGTCTTCTCTGGTTCTTTGGGAGAAGTCCTGGCAGGTGATATTGAGGCTTCAGCTTCAGGTGGACCTCTGTGTCCTCTGGATCACATGCGCAGCGTGGTCCAACACTCCATACAGGCAGCTTTAGGAGCAGAGCAGTGCCACGGGCAGAAGCTAGCTCAAGCCTTAAAGGTCAGTGGGATTGCACAGTACAGTTTGGTTGTGCTCTTTTTCTGCTTTCTCTTTTCAGCTTCCTGCTGGTCTTTTGTGGTCACTGCAGTTTATAGCTGTCTGTTGTTGTAACTGTTGTTAAGTTTATCAGTTTGCTTTCTGAGTCTTGTTCTGCTCAGTTCACTACAGGTTTAGTTGGCGTATTATGCTATCTGATCAACTCTTTGGACACACAAGGCTTTGTATAGTAAACCTGAATGTTTTTCACATGTTTGCCATTTTCACTTTTCTACTTAGAGACTGGCTCACTTAATCACATTTGAGTTGACTTTACATTGGAATTGTAAGCTGACCTTTTTAAGCTCTCCTTCACTGAGACCTTAACTCTCACACCGGATTCACCTAATTGAAGAAAATGCACCATTAGCTGTTTTTGGCCTTCACTTCTGATTTGGCGGCTCTGGAGAAAGCTAATTTCTGTTATTATCTACCATATGGGTCGGTGATCTAGCCCAATAAACTAACATAATGATCTGTTTAATGGTGATTATGATCCAGTTTCTAAAAATTGCAATCTTTTTCTCAATTTTGAGATGCCCTGTAGACTATAGCCAGAGTTGAAAGAGCATAAGAATTTCAACATTGAACCATTAAAACACAATATTGCATTAAAGATATTTGTTTAATTCCACATCTGCCATGCTTTTCAAGATAGTGTTTCTCTGCTAGTTGCTGAGTTTAAGTGAAGTTTGAAAAAGAGGTAAGAGAACATTAGTAACCACTATCTCTATGATCAGATGAAAATAGCATTATGGACGCCTTTAAAATCGGACGCCCAACGTAATTCAGCGAAATTCATTTTTGATTATCTGAGGAAGCAAACAGACCATGCAAGCAGCGAAGCCTTTCTTAGTCTAGTGGTTGGTGTGGCTTCAAGCTGCAAGGTTTATTCAGTAGAGGATATGCACACTTTTCATCTCGTACTTCAACACAGCTGACTAGCAGGTGCCTGCAGATAATATTTATTGTAGGTCTGTGATACTGGTAGGAGAAGAGCTGAATGTCCGAAACAATTCAAGCCTGTCAGAATTGACTATGATATGTGCATTGTATTGGACAATCAGTGTTATATGTATGCAGTAATTATGGCTGGAAGTAGAGCTTCCTGGATAAAATATATTTTTTGTGGACAGGTTTGTTGAATATTAACAGTTGGCTGCAGGTTTTAGTTAAAAAGACCGTGTGCACGGTTTCCATAGTCATCTCCAGTCTGTGAAGTAAAAACAGATTGAAAATGTTTCTTCATTTGATTGCACAACACCTTTTTGTAAATCTAGCAATATTTTATTTTTGCCCATGTGAATGCACAATTACAAATGAGTGTTGTCGTTTGGGGAAAGTGAATGAACTCTGTGTGCAATGAAAGCACGTGCATAACCTCTATGGTCACTACACGTAGTGCATGTTAGGAGATTTTAAGTGATTTAAAGTTATGCAACACAATTAATGTTAACCTTGAGAGTGGTGTTAGTAGAACAAGATATTGTCAGGTGAGGATGGTTGTGATGGCAGTACATTTTAGCAGTTTTTGCTCCTGGATTAAAAGTAGTCTAAAAGTCCCTGCCCCATATGTACGTGTCATATGGAACATCCTGAATGAAGGTCTGTTGTGCGTGAGCCTTGAGTGGAAATGTCTCCTGGCACTGATCCTAAAGTAACACCTCAGCAGGACACACACGCGACTGTATACACACACGCGCTACTGACCCCTCGCCTCGTTGCTATTTATACAGATTCTGTATGTGTTTATCTTCCTGTGCAAATGTGTTCACCCACATGTGTTTGTGTGTTTTGGGGCAGGACATGGGCCAAAACGTTGAGCCGTACTTTCAGGAAGTGTTGGCGACTCTTGAACAGAGCGCGGAGGAGGGCGGCAGAGGGGAGGGGAGAGCGCTGAGGAGTCGTCTTCAGCAGCTGTACAGCGAGATCGTGGCCGACACAGACTCAGGTAGGAGCTGCCTTAAAGGAAGTACAGCCAAAAGCATTGCAAGTGTTGCTGAGGCTCAGCTGCTCTGTCTTAGGCATAAATCAACTTTGCAGTGGAATTTGAAGGAAGGAGTCATATCTGGTTATGTAATAGAATGAAGTCAAATGGATGAAGCAGCCTAAGATAAGATGATGATATTACTGTGCTGGATGAAGTTCTAGCAATCTTGATATTAGCTAAAAAAAACTTTCTGACCATGCAAATCTTATCTGACACTGGGCTGATTGGCTATTTTCTTGCATCAAATCAAATTAAATAGGCAAAAGCATGGAAATTATATCAAGGTCTAGAAAAATGCATGCTTAGTAGTTGAACAAAATATTTGTCTCAATCATTAGTCTTATCACAATGAGATTATCGCTAAGTAATATAGTCCAACAAAACAGAAATGTTATACAAAATGTCATCATAAATGGAATCTCCAGAGATAATATATACAAACCTTTGATTCTTACCGGACAGGATAAAGAGTCATCAAAATTGTTCATTAACGAGAACAGTAAATAACAGAAAATAGTAACAGTGTGCTAAAAAACTTTTTAATGAAGAGATAATGTATTTACCATAAGGACTAAAAATAATATAGTTGTATTTTTAGGTTACATCACTATACTCAATATGTCAGTATTTTGAAATCTCCTCAGAAGCACTCCATATAAGCTAGTACTGGATGTTAAAAACAAATATCACAATCATTTGACCACTGACACTGTATAGTGTAGAGATGATGATTAGTGCTTTCACAAAATATCAACACAAAATGTGAACACAATGAGATTTTTTTATAAATAACAATCAGTAATGTTGATATAATGACTGTAATGTGTCAATCTAACGGTAGAAGCATTATGTCATTACTATTTTCGCTTTTTTTTTTTTTTTTTTTGGCTCATAAACATTATAACTGAGTTACTTCACTGTCAAGCCAGGGCCACGGTGTTCATTGTCCAGTTAATGCACACATTATAGGTGATGGACATGTTTTCTGTGTCCAGATGGGCTTGACACGGCGGCTGTAGCTGAGATCTAACATGTGTCCTTGCCTCTATTTTACGGTTTCCTCTGTGGCAAAATCAGTCGAGTCAGTTGTCTGTATTTTTATAATTTTCCGGATATCTATTTCTATGACATCCACTCGTTTCCGCCCTATTATCATGTCAGCGACCCATCCGATGAACCTGCTCTTCCCTCATCCCAGCTGGGAGGTTGAGGGACAGACAGCCGTGTTTGCAAAGAGGAAGTCGTGGGGGTGTTTTTTGTTTTGAGTGTCATTGTGACAGTTTTGGTCTCTTCCTTTTCTCTACCAGAGCCATTGTCTAGTGGACCACTGTGTGACTGCCCTCTCCCTAACCCAGAGATGAGCTTCCACCTGTGGACCGAGGACCTGGATATATGTGAGTGGCTCTGGACACTGTAGGTGGTCTTGAGGAAGTTTTAACCACCAGTCAGTTCATCTAACTGAAACTGGAAGTATTACCCAAAAACTGAAGTACCTTAAATACTATTGAAAACCTTAACTTGGCACAGTTCCTCTATCTGAATATTATATCTTGCACAGCTCAAAATTCCCTCTGTGATTGTTGACTTCTCAATAATCATAGAGGGAAAGTCCTTAAGAAATGAAACTGTAGCCTCATAAGATTCACATGAATTAAATACAGTGTAACTTAATGCCGTAACAGAAGTTTTGAAAGTCATTCTGAATTATGTTGGAAATGACTAATGCAAAAGCATGAGGCAGTCTGAACATGCAAACCTTAATTGAAAGCTAATTATATCATTAAGCACTCTGTCAGTGCGAGTGTGAGAATATCTGAGGGGTGGGTTGTCGAACACAGTTAAAATGTAGTTTGTCAGAGCCTTACTCACTCACTGTTACAAACTGATTCAATCCAAACCGATCTGAATTGAATCATTGGAACTGTGAAATTGACTTTACCTGTGACTGTGTACATTTACAGTACGGTCTCTGTATTCTCTGCACACAAAGTCATGCAGTGCAAGTCTAAATCATCATTGGTTGAACATTTAGTGAAAAGCTCTAATGGCCTCGTGATTTTGACAAGGATATGACCTGTCTTGCATGGTTAAGATAGCTGTCTAAAATCATACACTGTTTACTGTAAATAAAGGTCAGTCGTTGTTACATATGTACTGTATGCAGTACTGCATTAACAAACATTAAGTGCTAAGGGAGCACAAGGTAGGCACTGACCAAATGTGGGCACTCTATTTGGCCTCACAGGGTTGTGAACAGATTCTCAGATGGAAATGCATGGGAGTTTTTTCACAAATTACCTCGGGTCTTCAGCAACTTAGCTCTTATGTAATTCAGATTATTCCATACATTCAAATAGTTTCAGAATACATGTTTATATTGTTGACAATACCAAACACATATAAGTGTTTATGGACATCCTAAACTGTTCACTACTACTACTACTACTACTCACTATCTTGCATACTGCTTATTTTAATTTCTCATAGATAGAAAATTACAAACTACAACTACAAAACCTTAATTAGTCAGTACATTGATCATAAATTGTGCTTGTGGCACATCCACACCTGTAGCAGTTCTGTTTCTGGATATACCTAAGACCTTTAGAGCATCTATCAGTTTTTGGAACCTCTTTTATTCCCAGTGAAAGACCAAGAGCTTCCTTATTCAATGTAAATCATCATTTTTGTATATTTGGTGAAACCCTATGATAGCTTCATGTAATTTTTAGATGAAGAGGATATTTCCTGTCCTGCATGATTAAGACACCTACCTAAAACCACACACACCACTCTCTTGGTGAATAAACTGTGAATAAAGGACAGTGAGTGTTTCCTATTCACTGTATACAGTGCTGCATTGGAACTCATATCGTCTGAGGTATCTTCGTCATTCTCGGGATCCAGTTCTGCTTTTAAATGATCTCATTCATTCATTCATAAAACCATATCCTCGTCATCAGTAGCCTCAGGTCGATCTTCATTTCCAGAGCTGTTTTCATCAAACCTCTGAAATATAAAAAAATGAACTGCTGCTCTGCACTAAACCCAAACACCCAGGAGTTACAGTGAGATGGGATTGAGATTACACTTACAATTTCCACCATCACTTGCATCCAGCATACAGTAAATTAAAACACTCTCTTACACAGCTCAGGTTGCTAGTGACCCTGGAAAAAAAAAAAAAAAAATTAGAAAAACAATGCCTATTATTATGTTTGACATTTTGACACCACAACATTCTTAAAAGCAAAAACTGTGGATAAACTGTGGTTCTTTCTCAGAGTAAGAGCAGGCATTTGTACCCTGCAGCTCCATAACAAAACAATAACAAAACAAGGTTACATAGCAGACATCTCATGTCTGTGGTCTGTTCAACATGACACATAAATCTGCATGCAAAGTGTGCATGTGCTTGCATTCGAAGTGTTCTGTGGTGTGCTGTGTCTCTGTGCTGCCTTGCTCCATGTGAGTGTTGACCTCTGCATCACATGTAAGTGATGAATGTTGAACTGTTTGACAGGGCGAGAACTGGCCAGGTGGTTTCGATCCAGCTCTATGTCAGAGCAGTTCTGCCTCAGCCAGGAGCAGGAGGACTTTGAGCTGGGTGAGTCACCTGGTGACCTGATGCCCTCTGACGTGGCTCGATTCTCTGTCATGTCCAATGACAGTGGCATCGAAAGAGACCTGCCCCCCAGCGCTGATCTCTCCCTGCTGTCATCCCTGGACACTTCCAGCATGAGTGCATCATGGGAACAATGCAAAAGGTAATTCTGATACCTGTTATTTTGTATTAATTAATGACCCACTGCTAGTTTTGTGTGGTTTACTTAATTTGCAGCCTTTGCAGTAAAAACGTAAATGCAAGCCATTTTCCAAAGCATACATTCACCTTCAGCATACCTTGGCGAAGCAAAGCAGGTGCGGAACCCCCCTATCAGTTTGCTGTTGGTGTGCTGGTCCTGCTAGTGATCATTTGGCTGGATTAGGATGAGGCACATCATTAATGTGTTTAAAACTGGGGGGAACAGGACCAAACCAAAGTGAAAGTGAAACTGAACACTACAAAGAAATATCTGGTGTGTTCGCTCTGTAGTATTTATCCATGCTGAACAACACACCCTGGTACTGATACATTCTACTCTGTTTACGATCTCCGGTCAAGAATCTGCACAGTAGGTTAAACATGCTGGTTACTAGTTACTATTACTACTAGTTGCTTTTTGTCCCTGGCGAAACATGATATATATTAGGATTACACAGATTACCAGTTAATACTGGGCTATATTCTGTAGGGGAATAATGCCCTACGTTGCAAACTTTGTCATATTTGTTTGTTGATGATCAAAGATGATTAAATAAAATATTGAAATATGTTGAAAAGATATAACATTTTACTTTGAGTAAATTTGTTGAATCGTCAGGTGCAGCCTTGTATAAAATGGCTCCACACAACTTGTTCAAATAGATTTTAAAAGCGGCTATTTGCATCGTTTATAAAGCCGAGATCTTCACTGTAGCTGTTATACTTAAGGAGTTAGCACACACCTCGTCTGAAGTGGATGTATGAGCTTGACCGTGCATCATGGGTGAAAATAAAATCTTTTAAAATCAATTTGGGATCTTGTGGCTTCAGCTAATTGGAGCTGTTTTATGTTTTATGATGTTCAATTCCTGGAAACTCTGGAAAGACTTAAGAATCAGTTACGCTGATAGTGGGATTAATTGCATCACTCGTTTTGCTTTCCAAGCCTTACATCATTTTAGGATAATTAGGTCTCCAAGTATGACACTAAACCTTCCCCCTCTCCCAGTGAGCTGGATGCATCTAAGCTCTCGCGCCGGGGAGGCATCAAGATGAAGCCATCTGTGAAGGACAGTATGGTGCTGATGCAGAACACCCTGGAGGACAACGCAAGCCTCGCAGTAGCAGGAGGAAATGGAGGGAGAGGAGGAAGAAGAGGGGCGACTCTGCAGAGGCGGGCAGGAAGCAACACCATGCAGAACCCCTTCCCCAAACAGCAGAAACACTTTACTGCAAGGATAGTCGCTATTGGGGATGACAGGGTGCTTGGTCGCCTGGCTAAGGCCTACTTCTTCTTCAAGTAAGGAAGTCATCATATCGTAACATGATGTCCCATCTCTTATATCAGCTGGAGATAAGGGTGTGACTGAGCTAATTGAATATATTGCTTATGGTTTGATTTATATCCATGCTGTCACTGAGCTCCACATATTATCATGTATGTTGGTCTTTCTCATGAACACAAGAGCATAGTATATACATATAAGAGTATACAATAGATGGACAAATATCTTTGGATAAAAATATGCTTAAAATATTTGCTTATTATATTTATTCTGGTGGTGGAAATCATTGTTATACTAGTAATAGAAAGCAAGATGTCTCAATTTCAGTCCTAATCCTAACTCTTTATTTACTGTATGAAGGCTAACAGTCATTTAAGCCCCATAACTGAACTGCAAAACCATTGAATCACTACTTCTTGTGTTACAAATGTCAGGTGTTGAAATCCCAAACCTTTTCAAACTGCTGTGTTAACCGTGCCACTGTGACATTTTTCACGGACCTTTGGTTTGTCTCTGTAGGAAAAGGGAAGCACGGAGGCTTTTTCTTACAATGAAAGTGAACCTCCAGTTTTACTACATCCCTGTTTGCAGGGCCACAACTCCCTTCTCCCCTGTCAAGGTAAACCAACTTCCTCTTGTCTTCACACCAACGGCCCAGTATTGCGTGAATGTCACTTCACCTCTAGAGCAAACAAGGACATATGATGTCTGTTGTAAAAGAGAATCAGTACGTCAAAGTGGTCATTGCAATGTTGTTGTTTTATGTTTATTTACGTAATGTTATACAATGCTGGGAAATGCTCTAGTTAAATGACAAGACTCCAAAATGTTGAATTCAGTTCACCTGAGAACAGCTATCTGTTTATGTTATCAAAATGATAGAGTTAACTTGATTTAACAAACTTTAAGGTTAAAGAAAATAGGATAGAATTACATAGGATGAGGAAACTACATTTCGAGGATGTGAGGATTAATTGATCATTTTACCTAAAATTTTTTGGCCAAACAATTAATCAGTTAATCAAAAAAATGATCAACAGATCAAGTGACAATGAAATTCATCATAAGTTGTCCATTTGTACAAAACTCTACAGCTGTTCTTGGGAGGGTAGTTTCTTTTTCTTCTTAGAAATCTGTTTTAAGTTTTTATTCTCTTTACCTGATGTTACTCTAAAGTCGCTGGTTTAATTTTTTTTTTTTTTTTTTCGTCACGTCAATTACAATCATCTCTTTCATTACTTGCTGTCCTCCCTCAAGCAAATATGTGCAGAGGACAGAGGCACTCTTCACTGCTGATGCACAAAGTGTGCCTCATAAGAGACAGGTCATGCATTCAGAATGGTTTTCACTGAACATGTAAAGCTCCAGGTGCAGCTCCAACGCATTAAAACAAGGGAGCTGTAGTCTTTTGGTGGCAGAAATAAAAACATGCAGATCTAAAAAAAGAAAATCATCAGAATTTCCTCACTGCTGTTCATATGCACAATGTGAAACATTTTTGGTTTGCCTTTCATGTTCCTTTTTTCTCCCCTCAATCCAAGGTCAATCCCTGTGCTCTCGGTTCCTACTTGAGCATGGTGGACCCATGGTACAACTCTAACATCAGGAGTTTAGGCTGCATGATCCCAAAGCTGGCTGACATGGTACAGAAACAAAGTATTTTGTGTTTGAGTGACTTGGGAGATATAAGTACCGTGGATTCTTGTCTTGTCTTAATTATTCATGTCATCACTTTACCGCATACATTTTCGTCAGTGGGGGGGACTGTTCTCAGCATAAGCTGAAACACAGGAAATTGCATAACATCTTTTACTGCGAGGAAAATAAATATGGTGACTTCATTGAAACCACAGCTACAGTGAGCTGAACTCAAAGACATTTTGGCATGGTGCTGAAACTGTAAGCCTTAAACAGGCAACAGAATTATCATGCCTTTTTAAAGAATTTGCAAAGTAACTTCTAGAAAATGAATTCAGTTTAATGTTACAATATATGAATGAAATAACAGTCCAAGGGTAGATTGCTTAACTGCTCGAGAATTATGATAATTATTTTTGTTTTGTTTTTCATTTTCTCTTAAAACTCAACTAAATTCAGTGGGACGTATCTATTCAAGAACTTTCAATTTACTGATCTTTTTTTGTTTTTGCAAAACCATTAACTTGAAGTCACTTTAAACTTACAGTCGAGTAACCTCTGTACTAAATCAAGCCAGGGCCGATAATTGAACACAGGCTCATTACCGAGAACTAGTGTATTACATAAAAAGCTGTTGACCTTTTAGTGACTCATTATGTTCCCTCGATAGGACCAAACTGAGTTTGAGGTAGCAGCATCATGCAGGCGGGTAGATTAATCTGACATATATTTTATCTTCTCTAGCAACAGGCCAATCCAGGGAGGTCAAAAGACCCCTTTGTGTCTGATGTCATTTCCTACTACGTCCGTACCGGCCAGCAGCCCGTCTACTTCACCATCTACTTTGTTAAGGTAGTATGATATGGTTTTTGTGTAGATGTCAGTTTCTGAACATGGAAAGTGTTGTGTGACATCTTCAGGCTGAAGCCTCTGCTGAGTTGAACAGTTTATTAGTCACAAAATTATACACATTTCTTACAAAAAGTTGTTTGTTTCAAATAGATCACATTCACCAGTGGGACAAAGGATCCTGCGGAAGAAGTGTTTCTTACTCATCTAGAAATGGCGTTTCCTGAGTTCAGACAGATCGCAGCGTCAATCAAAGGTGCACTGGGTATTCGTGTACATTATTTTTCCAATGTTTTCTGGCCTTTTTGTGCTTTTATACTTTAAGTGCACAATTTTGCATGTAACAACTTGCCTGTTTCACAAATAGATAAACAGAAGAGGAGCTCAGGGGAGGTGTGTGGAGCTGTTGTCTCGATGAATTACAGGAAGGTAAGTTGTTTTTTTTGTCTTTTTTCGATATGACTCATTATTGCCTATTAGATTACTGTCATCGGTGTATGTATTGCATATTGCAAATATTCTGAATACTGTACTCTTTCACACAGTCTGATTAAGATTATTATTATTATTAACATTATTCCAAATTATTGTCAATTTCTATTCATGCTTCTTCGTTTGCAGGTCTGTTGCATCTTTCTTTATATTTTCTCCTACTATATTTATTGTTTGCATCGCTATACAAGGGCCTAGGCAAACTCCTATGAGAAAACCTGTTTGGCATTCAACCCAGTTCTGACTGATTCTAAAGCCCAGTCACTTATCCAGTTACCACAAAAAATGTACATATCTGATCAGATTTCCATTTCAAATGCATAACCTCAAACACCTTTGTGTGTGTGTGTGCATGTGTTTCTGTTTGTCCAGGTAACACTGAGTGGTCGAGACATTGACAAAGGAATCTCGGTCAGGACATCAGGCGCTCAGATCAGCGCCATTCCCTCCAATGAAACAGAAGGTTCAGTGTTTTCTCTAACCCACTCCGTATTTCGTACTTGGAGTAAAAAGTTCCAAGTTCTTCTGTATGTTTGTTATATATTTTATGATTGTGTCGTCCTCTTACGCCTTTTGTTTCTCTATCTTCGTCTCATAGATCTGAACTGTCTGACACTGACATTGAATGAATATCCAACAAAAACCAAGAACAACTTTGTGGTGAGTCGAGTATAAACCTCTCAAATATCTGTAGCGGATGTAAAATGTACGACAAAAAATAATTAAATAAATCCTTTTATTTCTTTCAATGCGAAATTCTCAGGAATCAAAGATTCGGACCAACAACATTAAGATTCGCAGTTTGGAGAGTCGGTCTTTCACTGTGACTCTGGACAAAGATTGTCGCAGGACATACAGAGATGTGCAGAGGTAAGAGAGTCCAGGCTCATTTGGACTTTAAGTAACTTGACAAGGTCATATAAAGTTTTTGTGTTTCATTGGTTGGAAAAATATCAGTGACAGTCATCACTGTGATCAAAGCACTGGCCGAGCAAAGGGATCTCCGATGAATGAAGGCCTCTTTTGGATACCAGCAGTGGTTGGTTTTGAAGTGAAGCCCTGTGGTTTGAATTTGGATTTGCTCCGTTAGGATCTACTTTGTGCCACAGCTTGATTTACACTACTTTCTCAATTGCATGGTTTTCTTCATAACAAGTAGAGTCTGCAAACTTAGAAGACAAAGCTAATTTGGACATTTAATAAAAAATAATTCATGAATCTGGTGTCTGTGTTGCAGCATCGAGATCTCCCCCTGTCTTGATCCTGGATACTGCGTCCAGAAAACCATGAGGTCCAAATTCAAGCTGGGAGAGGACAAGGACGCTGGACTGAGCAAATACATGAACAAAGGACTTCCTCTACCAATCAACACGTTTGCTGGCATCATCACTTGACGCGATGGAGTTACCCTATGAGGAATCTAGTATAACCACTCTGCGGTTTTGAGTTTAATAGAAGAAATGATTGGTGCTTATTGGTCTGGTCTTAACACGGAAAGACAAATAGAATCACCTTTTAGTCATAGTGAGCTGCTCCAGAGACCACAGTGTTTCACTTCTGTCAGTCGGGACTGACCACCATGTGTGGAACAACACTGTAGATCAATATCAACTTGAGGCCAAATGGAATGCGTTGGATGCAGCTGATAGATGTCAGGGGTGTTTCTTTCACAGGAACAAAATTTTATTTAACTGCAGGGTATGATACTAAACATACTTTACAACAGTCTGTAAATACATGCAGATTGGGATGATGCCAAAGAACAATATTACCTATGAGACTGGAGAAACCAGCAGGGAAAAACAAGCAAGCAATTGGTGTGTACCTTTCAAGAAGACTGACATCTGGAAAATCAGATTTGAAAGGTTGATTGTAGCAATTGTTCTACGGCTAAGACACACTACCTTTTTACTGCCTCCTTGAAACACACACACACACACACACACACACACAGACACCCTGCCAGCTGTAGGAACGTGGGGATTGTTGAAATACTGGTACGATAATAGCTGACTGTTCACGGTAGACTTAGTCTCAACTGAATCATTCCAGTAAACCAGTTACTCTTGTACCTCCCACATTACTGTAATATGACGGTGCAGAAGTTTGATATAACCCTTGTTTTTAGTGTTTGGAAGTTGTTTTGGAAAGTTTCAAGAACCACACTATGTTCAGTGCACAAGCCACGAGCAGTGTCAGGGATTATTACAGAACAGAAGCATTTGTGTTTGACTGTGTCAGAGGGACGTAGATCATTTCTACATATAAAGTAGCTGTAAGACTGGAGACTGCTGACTTTGTCCTTGGCACCACTGTCTACTTACCACTCGTACAAGATTCTGTGTTGCGTGCTTGATACTGTACAACACGAAGAGCTTAACTTGGAGACACTCAAATTGAAACTTGCTCACAAACTGTATCAGCCTGGAGGTGTGAAAATCCCCCCCGGCACTGTTTGCTTTTTTGTTTTTTGTTTTTTTACAGTCAGCTGGAAATGATATACTGAGACTAAAATGGCAGTTTTTTTAAACCAATTTCCTTGTTGGAGTGGCTCAACAGTGCAGCAACTGTGTGTAAAGCATCCAATAGAACTGTCATTACTTTGCGATTCATGCATTTTTTTTAATACCCTCTAAGGGCATGCAAGATGTAACATAACTATTTATTCACATTCTATATAATATACAAGTTATTAGATCACATAGTCAAGAAAAGCTCTCGAGCCTATTTCTGTTTCTCACACACAGGTATGATTTCAAGCAGTAAAAGGTCAACAGCCTCAGGAACAGGAAGTCATGAGATATTCAGTGCACAACATAAACTCATGTGATCGTGTGTGTCTGCAGCCTGGCAGGAAGTAAAATCATCAGTTTTTTACATTCATAATCAATTTTGCACATTATTTTCATTCAAATGAGGAGCACCTTTAAAATCAAAATGTAAGTCTGTAAATAAATAATTTTGTTTTGTAAAAACAAGTGTTTGTGTTTTGTTGTAAATGTATTGGAAAATGTGCTAATTCTGCATGAACCACAACTTTAATCCTGAGCTGATTATAGGAGGAAATGTTTTTTCTTAGTACTTCAGCCCATTTTGTTACCGCATCCAGCAGCCACCAGGTGGTGTTATTTAGTCACTACCTTTTCAGTCTGAGTGCTGGTTTACACAGGGAGACTCTTCCACGCTCTGCACAGATACGCCAACACCTGCCTGAGCTGGTGGGGACCACCGGAGCATCTCCCTCTCTCTGCCTCCACAGGTTGGTCGCTGGCGATGACTCAATGAAGCAAAGCAGCAGCCTGACACTGCAAGACCCTCCCCCTGTAGTTGTTTCCCCGACACTGCAACTGGAAGCGTAGGGAGAAGACGAGACAAGCTGCTTGAGCGATGGAGAGGAAGCAAGGCTCTCCTCATCATCAGTATGGTTCACTGGAGCACACAGAATGGACCCGAGGCACCAACAAACCAGGTTACTGCAGCGTTTTTACTATTGATTAAGTTATAATAAAATGTATCACTCTCAGTTCTCCTGATCTTCAGCTGTACCTCATGTTCTCAGTACCATCACAGGGAGTTACAGTGTCTTACAGTGATACTGTGAATTTGTTTGACGCTGTTTATTTTACAACATAATCTTTGACTTCACCATAATGTGCATGTAAGGCTTCTTAGGTTTGTGTTCAGTCTCGTCTCTCCACAATGCAAACGGGTTGTTGCAGTTCTGTAATCTTTTACTTCGACATCTTGGGTCTGTTGATAGAGCCAATCAATGTACTTTTCTATTTGCAGTGCAGACTGCAGCTCTGAAAATGTCAAAAATCCACAGGTGTCTGTTCCGACATTTGTGTGTATATGTGTGTGTGTGTGCGGGCGTTTGTGTCTAGTTTTGTAAGAAAAAAGTGAGGGCCCATTACTGCACCTCAAGTGAGGAATAATGACCCACATTCGATAGACTGTTAAGCCGGAAGTTACTGGAGCTTTTAATTGCATACCGTAGAGCTTCACACTGCTGTAACAGTCCTCGAAAGCCTGAAAATTATAGTTGTTTCTTTGCATGGTTTAAGAAATGTCAGAAATTAGAGAAAAGTGTCTTTACAATTTCAGTCCAAAATCCCACAGCGTTTTATTTTAAATCTAAAATAAACTGGACAAAAGCAGTAGATCCTCATGTTAGAGAGGCTGGAAACAAAAGATCTGAAACGCAAAAAAAAAAATCTAAATTTTAGCAGATTAATTTTTGTTTCAGTTCTGTTCCTCTACATTGCATTTGTAGATTGTTTTTTGCAGATGTTGTCAAGGCATTTCGATCGTACTGACACACCGTCCATCCATGTAGCTGACTGACGTGATCAGTCAGGTGGCAAGTTCAGAGAGCTGTGCAGGATCTCTTAACACATAGATCTGTTTCTCCATCACATTGGAAGATTTTACTCTTCATTTATTCATCTCCACCCCTTCCCCTCGTCCCTCCTCCTCTTTCCTCCTCCACTTCTTCTGCCTCTCGCTCTCTAATCTGGCTGATGTGTCTGTCAGTATGCTGCTCTACCTCATTAGGTAAAGCGCATTGTGGCAGCGTGAAAAGAGAGGAGGGATGGAGTCAGAGCAAAGACTGTAAACTGAGCTCATGATGTAATTCACATCTGCGGGGGGGCCTTGGTACTGGTTGAAATGAGGAAAAGCACTGGGAGAAGAGAAATTGTGAGAGAGGAGGAGAAAGAGGGAATGTTTCAGTGAGGTCTAGTGATGAGTCATAACTGCTCAGTGGCAACATAACCTGTCCTCGAGAGCCTCTGACGCAGAGCCTGCTGTCTCTAATGATGTATGGATATACTGAACAAGGTTCAGGTTCAGGTTGCACAGGAGACCTGAACCCAGCTCACGGTCCGCTGTTTCATTCAGCTTCATAGGAATCCCCAGGCTTAAAAAAATGCATCTTAATCTTAATGTAATCAATATCATTGTGCTGGCCTTAACTAACAAGATCATTCTCTCTTCTTTGGGAGATCATGCCTACTGTCACCAGTACAGTCCCTCAAGAAGTACTACAAGACAATATGATACAATACATCACAATAAGGTAGAGGTAGAAATGTTACTTATCAACCGTGTGAAGAAACAACAGTGTTAGACATTATGTCAAAGGCGTCTGTGTGCTATGACAGAGATGCCTACTTAAGTTAGCATGCCAACCCGTCCTGTCTCGCACTACTTTGTGCTGCAAAATGCGATGCTCCAGAAGCCCTCGCAGGTTCAGCTGGGAAGTGTAAAAGTTTTGCCTCTTAGTCTAATAAGTACACAAAACACTGTAAGCTGACAACGTGCCTAGAAATATACATATTTTTCAGAAAAAGAAATAGAAAAATACAACCATACAAAGTTAGTTTTCTCTTTTATTGGTCTAAGATGAGCTTAACTGCAATGCAAACTCATCATAACACACACTTCATTCAAACTTGACATGAACTAAAAACTCAACGAAATGTATCCTTAAATTTACAAATTTAATATGCGAAAATCTTCTGGCTCTGCACGCCTTTTTCACTCACTGCTGTTGCCCAACTCTCTCTGGTCCCTCTGATGCTTCATCACCTCCTGTCCATGACTGCTGTGTCCTCTTGTCCCCGGAATAACAGTCCTGATCAGAGCTGCTGTAAATCACCTCTGTACTGTGTCCCCTGACTTCCAACTGGTGTCAGCCTCTCTCTTTCAGAAGCTGTGTTCAGTCCCTGTCTGGTGTCCAGCCATGTTCGCTCGGAGGCCCGTTGACTTTAGCTCCTCGTCTAACTGAGCTACTTGTTAATGGCAGCTAGTTGCAACAGGCAAAGACAGCTACAGCTAATATTAGCCAGTCCAGTTAGCAGCAGCGAGTGGTTACGCTGGCCCAAGTAGCTTTGGTTCTAACTTTAATTCTTTCCATTTCTTTTAAATCACCCCTTCAAACCATTCGCGTTTATGTTTAAGCGTTATTTGATTAGAGTTCTCTAAATTCAACCAGTGGATTTTTCCGGTTGGACGTTTGAGATGAGTCAAAATGCTGAAACTATCTAAATAAAATAAATTGTTCTTTTGTAGTTTATGGCAACAGCGATAGCGATTTGCCTTTTGGTCATATTTGCTCAGCGGCATTTCTTTTAAGGGGCCCAGTTTCCTGATTGTCATGTGATGTTTTTTCAGCAGGTCTTGTTTGTAATTTCAAGCACAGCATCTGCTTCATGAGAGAGGTGTTACTGTCGGTGAAACATTCAGCGTCTTTACACCTGCAGCATAATGAGTATGCAGTGTGAATACACTGGGCACTTTGAGGGGGGAATACAAAGAGTGAGTGGCTTTCTCTTTTTCATTCACTTTCAATTTCTCACTCTGGTACACACTAAGACCCGCAGACGGCCTTGGTCAATTCTAAACACAACTTCCAGTAAATCTCTTTGTGAAGTGTGTGCACTTTCTGTTTTGGCTCATAATAACCTCACGCTGTTCCCCTAAATCAGTTTTTTGGGCATGAAAAAACGACAGGTGTGCATTCCTCTGCAATAACACGAATCACGTACCCCAATCTATCTTTGTGAGAACCCTGTGACACCTTTTTATCGCAGCAGACATTGCTGTGTCTTTTGGATTCATCCCAGCAGAAAAAGCAGAGGTAACAGGAACTAATTAGCTTTCCCTTCCAGCACTCAGTTAATAGTTGTTCCTTAAACCTGTGTGCGCTGTTTGCTATGAAAAAAGGGCTGTTTTAAATCATTAAGAAACCGTTTTGTGAAAGTTAACCCTCAAGGATTATTTTATTAGATTAGGCAAATTAAACAGTGCGAGTGGAATGAAATTAGTTAGATTAAGTTGATGGTTAATTCATGATTTGCATGCCCTAAAAAAAAAAAAAAAAAAGGTATCAGTCAAAATTGTGGTTCAGTTCTCCTACTGATACAATCCAGGGCCACTAGACAGTACAGAGAATACACACCACACAAGAAAAAACCGAGGAGCTCAAACAGGATGGTGATTAGATTACTTTATAATGAGAAGCAATCACATTAAACAAAGGTGATACAGCATGTTAATGTGTGAACTGTTTCCACCTGCCTCTGTTTTCACTGCTAAGCTAAACTAATTGCCTCCAGGCTATAACTCCATTGCTGGCACGCTGACATGAGATCTTCTGGTCCTCTCACAGAATGAGGCAATAAACTTAACTTGACTTAAACCAATCAGTCCAGGTCTCAGACACGTCTCAAGTCTTTTTTTTTTTTTTTCTTGAGCTAGTGAAGCCATGACAAAGGACAAGAACAAACAAACAAACAAAAATTAGAGTTTTATAAAATGTTTATAAAAGCTTCCACAAGTTCTTCTCAATTAAAAAAAAAAAAAAAACAAAAAAAAAAAAAACGCCCTCCACATAACTTTGAGAGTGAAATACTGACTACAAAAGGCTAAAATGAATAAACATACACTGAACACAGGCACATTTTTTGAGTCGTTATGTCTCAAATCAAGTAAAGTCAGGAGTCTTTATCTTTCAAGGCTTAGCTGAGTAATATATTTTCTGTTAAGTTTCAAGTCATCAGGATAGACTTGATGCAAAGATTATTATTATTATTATTATTATTATTATTATTATTATTATTATTATTATTATTTTGTTTTTAAAGAAAGTGAATAAAAATGTATCCTCCTTTTAGGTTCAAGTAGGTAACAACATTTCTACAAAGTGTCCTTAGAAATGAAAGTTATTTGCTGCTTTGCTGTCACTGCAGATGCAGACATATAACCGAGTACTGAGTGTCTACGTGCAGATGTTGGTCTGGATTCCAGGAGCCCTTCTTTTTTTTGTCTGTCACACAAAACAGACCGCAGCTACAAGCTCCCAAATAAAGAGTGTGATGCCAGCAGGGATACGAGTGAATGTAAACCAGCAATCATCAGCGAGCATGGTTAATGCTTCCCACAGTGCTTTTACTACTACCCCGAAGTCACACAATCCCAGTTTGAATTATCACAATACACTTCTCTCTCTCTCTTTATTCCGCCTCTTTTCACCCTATAGTGCAGAGGACGCGTCTTCACAGCACTTTGAACCCAGCGAGCTCCTACCTTCCCTCAGGCTAAATGTGACTAGAATAGAGATATTGCACACTGGAGCTCTACTTAGTATGTGTGTGTGTGTGTGTGTGTGTGTGTGTGTGTGTGTGTGTGTGTGTGTGTGTGTGTGTGTGTGTGTGTGTGTGCGTATGTGTGTGCGTATGTGTGTGCGTGTGTGTGTGCGTGTAAAGAGGGTTTAAGAGCCCCAGGAGGAGTCAGGGACTGTCAGTCAGTGGGGGTATTGATATCTCCCTGGTTATGTCCGTCTCGGCCCCCATGTTGTGAGGCTCTCTGTGGGGAAGTGACAGTTCTCCAAGACTGCTAAATGGAACAAATCAAGAGCAGGCGGTGGTGATTTCCTTCGAGTGCAGAGCTGCTGCTTTCACTGCAGATCTTTGACCATCGAGAGGTTCAGCTACACTACATCTCAGGGTAAATTGAATCTATTGCATGTATTTTAAGTTTAGATAAATTGTCTGTATGGCGAAAAATGTTTGATATGCTGATGTACTTAATGTTTTGATGTCCAAGGACAGATTCATTAAAAAGCATTACAGCGCAGTTTGCTGCAGGCCCACACATTCACAATTGGAGGCTGAGCTCTTTTGAGCAAACACTGTCTCACAAGTGTATGAAATGCATTTTATTTTAGACTGAGTTTACCCATTACCAGAACTCTGTTTTATTTGAAATCGTAGTTAACAGGAGAAATACAAGGGTTGACATGCATAATGAAACAGATTATCTATTAATTGTTTGAAAGCAGAGGTGCTGTGTGAGAGAGAGAGGACGTTTCTACAGGGATTACTTATGACCGTCTGATTGTTCTGTTGAAATCATCATGAACCATTCTGTTGTCCCTCTGGATATGCAGTATGCTGAATTCAATTATTATTTCAATTATTTAATGCCTTTTGATTTTTTTTTTGAGACCTCTGCTAGTGTAAACTCTTCCCTGCCTTGATTTCATCCCAACAACAACTTCCAAATGTTTAATGTGGAACATTCAGTTCTCTTGAATGTCCATACTGTACAAACTGTAATATTCATAACAGTAATTACTGTATTCTGTTTTTTTCTCCTGTATCCGAGGTAAATTATGAGATCGCTTTAAACGCCCTCACTGTTTAGTTTTGCCACTGATTACATTTATTTATTTTTTTATCAATTTTCTGTCATGTTTTTTCTGAAAATAGTGAAAAAATATTTTCATCTCAGTTTCCCAGAATTCAGGGAAACGTTTTCACAATCCACTTGAAAAGGTTTCTACAAACCACAGATATGTTTGAACCTTACATGTCTTTATCTGTCAACTCTACGTTTCCTTTGGTTCAAGTTTTTATTCGTTGTAACAACGCTGTGCTTATGCTCTGGTTAGGTTTAGGCACAAAAACTCACTTGGTTGAGGTTGGGAAAAGATCATGTTTTGGCCTAAAATACCTAATTGTGATCACCTCTAACACGGTTGGAGATGTGCTGTTGCCACAACCACTGCTGGACTGTAACTCCAGGGCTCATGAACATGTCATGTAAATATAATATTACACAATATTACTGTTGAGATGTCAGTGTGGTACACATGACGCATACAAACATTAACTGCCATCATTTTATCCTGGCGACTTGGTCGTGTTCTCTTCATCAGTAAAACTTATTTATAGATTTTTGCCCTCAAATGACAGAAAATTGAGAAAAATGTCCACCATAGCACCCTTAAGATCCTCGTATGTTTCGTTTGGTCTGACCACCCCAGAGAGGTTCAGCTTACAATGATATGAAACAGAGAAAGGGAGGAAATCCTCACACTGGAGACACTGTGCGAGGATTACACCAGAGGATTGCTGTATGCTCCTCTGAAAGATTGACACTGAATGAGCAGTCAACTAATCTCTCCACAGCGGAACGAGGCAGGGCAGACAGGGCTGCAGTGTGTATCTGACAGCCAGAGCGGGGGGAGGCTAATTTCCCGGGCTGACCCACCAACCTGGTTTACGCAATTAATCAGTGTGTGTGTGTGTGTGTGTGTGTGTGTGTGAGAGAGAGAGAGAGAGAGAGAGAGGGAGAGATGTGCCAGCCACTGACACATGGTAATTTGACTGTGATGCTCTGCTCCTCAACAAGCAACAATTTCAAAGTACAGCTGCTGCAGCTGTTTATTCAGTTGAAAATGCAGATTCATTTGCCGTTATTGTTCCGCAGTAGCTATCTGGATACATTTAAAGAGCTCTTGGGTGTGTGTGTGTGTGTGTGTGTGTGTGTGTGTGTGTGTCTGCATGTGTCACTTATCAGGCATGTTGCCAGCATTTGTCCAAATCACGGTCTTCACAAAATGAATCAAGAAATGAATCTCTCTCTCTCTCTCTCTCTCTCTCTCTCTCTCTCTCGCCCTCTCTCTCTCAGACGACGACGTGGTGTCCATGGCGGACTCCACCATCACCGCCGACGACATTGAAGGGGAGCTTTTCAAGATCGAGAGGATCAGGGATGTCCTGGTCAGGAGGGAGTCAGAGCTCAGATACATGTGGGTAAACACGCCAACATTAGGCGTCATTAGACCATCAAGCTGGTTTATCAACGGGATCAGTTCACCCAAAAAATGAAAATGCCGTCTGTATCTACTCACACAAAATAATTTCCTGGAGATACAGTGTGGCAGCCTTCTCCCAAGTAACTTAAGCAAAAAAAAAAAAAAAAAAAAAGAACAAGAACTGCACGAACATAAAATAGCTTCATACAGCTCGTCCAGCATAATTCTGAATAAAAGAATGAGTCAAATAATTAGTCAAGAAAGTGCACTGATCAAGCCACACCAGCATGTAGTATAGAGGTAAGAATTATATTTTAAGGCTTTGGCTGTTCCCAGACCAGTTGGCCATTTCAGCCCCTTTTTTCCCAGTCAGGTGCACAGCTTGGCATCAGAAGCAAACCACTGCCCTGTATTCTCTCCCCTCATTTCTCTCCATCATGCCCCAAGCTGGCCCCCATTAAAATTTCAATGGCTTTACCTTTGCTTCCTCTAAGCAGCCTAATGCATGGATATTTATTCAACTGCTCCTCCAAAAGATAGGCAGCAACGCTGCTCAGACAGCGGGGGGAATGCGAGGAGTGGCGTGTGAGGAGTAGCAAGCACAAACCAAACGGATGAAGTGGGAGAATGAGAGACTGGAGGAGGTGGAGGGGAGAGGAGGAGGGGAGAGGATGGAGAGAGGAGGAGGAGGAGGACGAGGAGGTGGGGGGGGGGGAGAGGACGGAGATGGAGAGTCTTGATTTGAAGCCATCCACAAACAAACAAAACCCCAAGGTGTGTTTTCTTCCAGCAGGATAAGTAAAGCATATCATTTGTATTCCAGACCTCACGGCCATTTCTCCTCCTACACGTCTGCGGGGAGCATCTTTACACGACAGGTAGACGGGGCACGGTGGTGACGAGGATCTCGCTTCCCTGGCATTGATTAATGTGTAGTTTTTAAATCTGACACTTTGAATAGCCCACCTGTGTCTCTAAAAAAAAAATTTTCAAAAATGTGTTGCTGTGATACTGAGGTCACGTGAGGACCTCTCACTCCACAGTGTCTTCCACCCCACCTCCCTGTCAGTAATGATCCGCTGATATGACGAGCCAGCGAAAGCTACCAGACCCATCACAAGGGATTTTTCCTGCTCAGAAAAGATTGTGTTATGTCCTCTGTGAAATGGCCTAAAAGATCAAAATCGAGCTGTCTCTGTTTGAATTTCATTTTCCCCGAACAGTAGAGTCATGATTGCACTCCCCGCTTCACACTTTAAAGTAGAAAGTGAGCTGATATGCAGCTCTTGCAGCGCTGATACGTGTTTCTTTTGTTTCATCATGCCCGTGCAGGATGGATGACATTCAGCTGTGCAAGGAGATCACTCGACTAAAGAAGGACCTGCATAAATTAGTGTCCATACCAGGTAGGAGTCCTCTGGATTTTGATAGTTAAAGGTGGAAAAAAGGTAAAAAAGTAAATAGCTGTGTTGAAGTGGACAATGTTTCCTCAATCTGATTGAAATCAATCTGATCAGAGAATCAACTTAAGGGTTTACATGAAGCTAATCCAGTACAGACGTGTGTTTACATGCCCTGAACATTTGATCAGTTGGGAGTCTCAACTGTGGAGGCTGATGGGGAGTAGTGCAGTAACTCTGCTCAGGAAAGCTAGCTACATTGCTGTGTTTGCCTCTGCAAACACTGTACAAATCATAGTTTTCCCAGGATGGGGGGTTTCGTGTCCCTGTGTCACCTCCAGACTTTAAAGTCCTCCAGTCTTCTCAATAATACTAGTAATCATCACGTTTACCAAACAAGCAGCAGATTCTCAGCTGTCCTGTGCTGCAGATAATGACAAGTCCAACGAGGACCGGCAGAAGGAAGAAGAGCTGCTGCAGCAGATCCACAAGCTGGTGGAGACCAGAGATTTCCTGGTGGACGATGTGGAGTTCGAACGGCTCAGGTGTGTTTCTGCCTCATTGCGGCTCGGTAGGAGTCCTTTGGTGTCTGTCACTATAGGCTGTGAATGAATAATTAAAGATGGAGGATGAAAGAAATTGAAATCATACTGCACGTGTAAAAATCCAGCAGATAGAGAACAGTGCAGCACAGTATAGTCTGGCATTCATGCAGTCTCCCCAAAAAAAGGTCTCAAGGAATTTTTTCACACAAGTGGAAAAAATGAAAGTTTGACATGATTTTTTTTTTTCATTTAAGGGGCTCAGATCTCTGACGACGCCAATTCATGAGCGCGATTCATTAAAATTCTGACTGAACGGGCTCATGCTGGAACCTCTGGGAAAGTTGTTTCAGTATCAGCCACGCTTCCACAAAGACGTCCCATCGCACTCTATTAAAAGACACCTGAGGCAGAGCTCTGCGAGGGAGCGAACCTCAGAGGGCACAGCAGAGAGCCGCTTCAATTAAAGATGTGTCAGCGAGGGTACTGCAAGACAAGCTGCCAATAGTATAATTTAAAAAAAAAATTGGTTGCATCTATTTTGTCTTTTTTTTTTTTTTTAGGTGTGCCGACCATCTTAGTTCCGTTCACGCTGATCCTGATGAAGCGCGCACGTCCTCGCAGGTTTTAAACTTTTGATCGAATGTGACTTGACAGCGGGTGACCAGATGTGGTCTAACAGGATAAAGCAACATTTTAGGTTTTTATCCCCCCCACCACTCTGATTCTAGGAAAGTGTCGAGAAGTGTTGGTTCGTGTGATCAACACTTTGTGTTGGCAGCTGCCTGCATGCTGTGAAAAGGCTGAAGGGGCTGCTGGGAAGGTGAGAGGCAGGAAGCAGGAGAACAACAGTGCGGTAATGGATCGCAGAGAGGAGAGGCTGTGATGGCGCTCAAGGCCATGTTGTCCACGCTGATAAATTTAGAAGTTTTCTGTTGTGGTGCTTTCACTCCGGCTGTCTTTCACAAGAAAATTCTGTCTGCGGCGTCCGTGTTTTCGCTTTTATACCCTCAGCAGCTCGCACAGTCGCTGTTACAGAGACGCAGCAACCATTTTTTTTAAAATTGCAAATACAAATAAAGCTTTCTGGCTGTAGAATATCAAAATACATCATATACTATACTAAAACCTAATCTTATTGGACACTCCAGACAGTGAGGAAGTTTTTCTTTGGTGACAAAATGAATCGCGGTGTACGTTATTGTATCATCAGGCACATTGAAAATTGTTTAAAATCACAATTATGTCATATTGAGACCAAGGTGTCATGATGGCCCGCCGCCAAAGGCACTGCAAACATCCAAATATGCTAAATATGTTTATTCAATCTCAAAATCCCTTTGTATAAAAGAGTAGCTGCCAGATGTATTGAATTTTCTGTAGAACCTCTCAGAGTAAATCTAATCTTTTCCAATAGCGAGAAACGTATTAGGTTTCTTATCCAGTGGGAAGGTGTTTCATCTCTCCAATTTATTCATACTCACCACCCCTTCGCATATTCTCCGGAGACTCCTGTTTTTCACTGGCCTCTGCTGGTTTCCTCTCCTGGTCACATTTCTCTTGTATCCCTCCAGAATCATGACAAATGAAATTACCTTTTCCCCCCTTGTAGTGATCACTACCTGTATCTGGCACTGTCCTGCTTGTAGTCTACTGTGCTGTTGGGTCTTGTCCCTCTCAGCAACTGTGGACGACGAGGCGACAAGACAAGGCAACATAGATAAGAGATAGTAAAAGAGAAGAGAAAGAAATGTTCAAGCAAATCTGTGCTTGTGAAATAGATGGCAAGTCCCAGCAGGGTAAAGTAGAGACCACACTTGTTTTACTTTTATGTCTGTATAACAAGGAATTATTCCCAGGATATCTTTTGGCCATCTGCTCTTTGTGATCCGAAGGCAATTGAAGACTTGAGTGGTCCAGGTTCAATGTGTCTCTCTTTCTACAGGGAGAAAGAAGAGGATAAAGAAATGGCCGATTTTCTGAAGTCCAAATTCCCAAGACGTATGAAGAAGACAGGTATTCAAGCGTAATGCTGTAACATTGTGCTCCATCAAAGCCTCAACACGTGACACCAAATTGGCAGCGAGATTTCCAGATGTTTGACAGGCATGGCTGTACAGGGCAAGAGGCATGTGCAGGGGGTGGCATGAAGTATGAGATCGTGTTAATTATTATTTCTGTCTAAGTGGCTCATTCCTACTGTCAAGACGAATATTACAGTATCTCACAGTTTATGAATTTTTTTTTTTTTTTATTTGAATGTAACTGATAAATAGACCTACCAATCTGAACACAACAGAGAGACGCCTTAATATAAAGTTACACAAAAGAAAACATTCTAAAATATAGTCACAGTATAAAGTACCAAAAATAATTAAGAATGTGTGGACAACATACTGACAAAATTGCTACTTCACAGATCTCTGTCTCTCTCTCTCTCTCTCAAATATAGAAAAAACATGATGAAAAAGCTGCATTCACATGCAGTTGGTTTTTGACCCCTGACTAACCAATCACAGTTTAGGATTATGAGGCGGCACATGGATTGGCCGGATGAGATTTCAGGCCAAGCCACTCCTCAGCATTTACGCCTCTATGTTTTGGGAACAATGGGAAATAAGCAGCCGGAAAAATCTTCCTCATTCCAAATGTCTTCCTGTGCAATGTTTTTTTTGTCCTCTTGAGGCCTTTGAAGGATGAGTCTTCACACAGCCACTGCCTGACTCACCATAAAACAGAAATTGGAGCTCTGAGGCTTTTAGACCTGTCGTCATCATCTGAATTTAAGACGTAACAGATGAAATTTACATGATAAAACCAAAACAGGTTTTGGAGGATGTCTTTCCCCTCAAAGTGTGATTTTTTTTTCTTTTTTTTCTGGGTTCCAGGTGTCCCCAGACGGGTGCCATCCAGGGCTCAGCAGACCTCCTCTCCCTTCACCAAGACAGGCCTCACCCTGCTGAAGGAGTGCTGTGGATTCACCTGCTCCATCATGTAGCCTGGAGTCACAGTGGGAGCCCCCACTCCGGGGCCGACACGGGGGCCACAAACACTGATGGGAGTCAATATTTCCAGTTTCAGCCTTTCAGTCGGAGAAGGACTTTGAAGCGTGGATGGAGCGCTGCAGACAAAAGTTGAGAATTTCTCAGGCGGGAGAGTAAAGGATGTTGCAAAGATCGCGCGGCGTGTTCTCACACCCATGTTTGTCTTGTGTCGGATCTGTTTTGTCTCGTTCACATCCGATTTTGTTTTCATCCCGTGCCTCTGCTCCCCACGTATCTCGTCCCACCCCTGTTTTCAGTTAAACTCTGTTATCATCACTGTTCAGCCAAATTCTCCTGATTATAATTTCATAACAAGAAGCAAACCAACATGGTGTATTTATTTCTCTTTTCTCAGGCCGACAGGGCAGCGTTCGGAGGACAGAAAAAGCATAGCACAAGTCAGGCATGTATGTTATAAACACTAATTGGATTGACTTGCCTACCAGTTTTATATTTAAAGACCTGACTGAGCTGTGATAAGTGTCATCTTGCTCATTAAAAAAAGTAGCTGCTGTTGCAGAAGTCAGCAGGCCAGTCTAGACACACTGCCGGAACTACATAATCAGCATTAAGGAGATAACGCTAATGAAAGTGACATTAATCGGGAGCTCTGTTTGGAAGAAGTCGCCTGTCATTTGACTCGGGACCCAAATTGCTGTGACCTATTGCAAAGTGGTGTTTTGTGAAGAAAGTAAGTAATGTCTCATTACACTCTATTTTCCTCTAGTAATAGTAAACTTGACTAACCGCAGTGCGTCCTCCGTTGTTTTTGTTTGCAAAGAAACACTGAAGAACATCACATATTATTGCTAATCCTCAGTCGTCCCTGTTGTTTACTTTCTGACAGATTGTGCAGTCACCCTGCTCCAGTTTGTAATTACATATTTATGATGAGAAGAGATAGTACAGAATGGAGAGAGCTAACAAGCTGACAGCCGAGGGGAAAGACAGTGAGTGCAGGGTCATCCGGGGATACACACTGTATTAAGACATATGTGGGTGTCCATTGTGTGGTAACAACACGAGCTGTCAGTGCATACAGACAGTTTACACATGAATGAATCACAGACAATGCGGACCGCTGCAGACTGCTAGACTGAGGTCATAACAGTTAAAGCAACATCATGTAACTTTTGTACCTTAAAACAACAGCTTCAGAGTCATTTTGGTGGTGCAGTCTATGTAATTGGGTGGATGGTGTCTCTGTCGCAGCCGATTTCTACATAATACTGCTTTAATATGTGTGAAACCGTTTTGATTTTGATTCCAATGTGACGTTTATGAAGTGACATATATTTCTGTATGATATTTTAGCAGGAAGCTTAATGTGAAAAAATGCTGCCCTGCATTTTCATGTCACTACCACGCTACCTTTTACTCCATGGGCTGAGACTGATTTTAAAATTTTGTGTTAAAAATGACGAAAATCAGTGTGTAACTTTGAGGATTGTCACCACTCCAGTGCTAAAGATAGTCATCATATGCATCACCAAGGCACACTTGACAGCGTTTTGAGTGGGTACTTTATGTTTTCAGCCCACTTACACTATGAATGAACATGATATATTTGTTACCACCTTATCTGAGTGTGGCTCGAGTATGTACCTATGGAAGGTGTATCCGTGTCCTTTACGTTGAGCACAGGGACAGCCAATCAAACTATAGAGCAGATCTCTGTGTTGCTGAGAAGAGTAGTTGCCATAGCAACCATATATATACCCCATATCTCTACAATGAGTCGACGTGGAAGGTTGGACGGATCGGACAACTGAGACAAAAACAAACCCTGGAGCGCGATCGTGGGTAACGAATAGAAGGTAAACACAAGACAGAAAAATCATGTTTTGGATTCACGCTGGGGATAACCCAGCTTACAGCACTTTGGATTCAATAACACATAATTGAGCCTCTGAATCCCTCTCAGACCCTTTCAGACAAACTAACACCTGCTTGGAGATTAAGTCAACACGAGGCTGCTGTACTTGGCTGGAAAGTACTGGAGATAACACAGCTTTTAATTTAAAGTCTCTTAAATCTTTTTAATTGATATAGATGATTAATTTCTCCGTGAATCTCCTGTTTTGTTTCCCATTCCTCTAAGACTCACTTGTTACTGTTTCTTCATTCCCCCCCCCCAAGCCAGTCCTTGGGATGGATGCAGCTGTCTCTTTTGTTCAATCGCTGTATCTTTTCATATTTAGTCTCAACACTGTCATAGAGGCTTTGGGTCACATATCACCCAGCAACCATGTCTGGTGCTGTCATGTGAGGTCCACGGGGGAATTGCATGCGCGCTGGCAATGCTGAAGCACTATGTGGAACAGCCGCAGTACGAAAAAGGAAAAAGACACTGCAGCAGGAAAATATTTCCTCTTGTTTAATGGGTGTGTGGAAAAAGAGGTGCCACTCTGATGAGGAAATTAGTTTGACAAAAGTCAGTAATGGCTAGATGAACAAATACGAGTAGAGTGCTGTAGGGTAGTATTTTTGTAGGCTAACCCAGAAGGCATTGCCCTGGTTGCCTCGACAAAAAAGGCTTTGGGTTTTTTAAAATGGATTTTTGATTATTGCCAAAACTGATTTTGTTCACAAACATAATCCTGACAGCCGAGCGCCACCTTCAGCATAAATGAAGTCAGCTAAAATAAGAAGCCAAAGTTGTGCTGGCGGTCACATGGTTTCAGCGACACCACCACCACTAAACTATACACACTTTACACTATACTATAAATTGATCAGTCTTTAAGTTGGAAAGTTGGAGTTAGCACAGTTTGTAACAACAGTCCACCCGTAGCGGGAGACTAGATGAGTGTCTGTATTTGGCTTAGAGACATTTAATGACCTTGATAACCCATATATGCAACCATAAATCCACCTTTAATCTTGTGTTAACCACATACCTTATTCAAGTAACTGAACTGAAGACCCATTAAAAAAACTCACTGACTTCGGAACTGGAACTGGAAGTGCAAAAATGCTGACTTATGCCAGGAATTAGGACTTATTCATGCTACAGTCTGTAGATACCTGTTAGGATTTACACATTTACATTATGCCCCCTTTATGTGGTTGGTGGGGCATAAAGGGGGTATAATATGAATATGTAAATCCTAACATACCCCAAAAACACAAAAATGTAACCATCCGAGCCAAGATGATAGATTCGACAAAGACAGCTGTTTAATCAGTTATTATATTTTGAGTGGGGAATTGTTTGGCATGTTCTTCGGTTTTCACATTTACACATAAAACCAGCTGTACGCAGACAGCTGGAGGGTGTGTTACTGCCCCTCACTTTGATTCAAGCGAGGATTCTTTTAGGAGAGTCACCGTGTCGCAGAGGAGGGAGAGAGGATAGCAGAAGAGGAAAGGCTGAAGTGGCCGGAAACAGGGAGATGAAAAACAGAGAAGGAGGGTGGGAGGGCACTGAGACATAGGTGGGGGTCTAATCTTTAAGTGTGAGTCATCCCGAGTGAAAACACTGATTTCCCACAAGGCCAGTTCTTAGTGAACGCTGTGCGTGGAAAGGGCAGGACTGTCATTCAAACACCATCATCCTGCGCACCTCCTGCATAGCTCACCGTTGTGTAAGTATATGTGTGTTTAAACATGCGTGTGAGAAAATGTATGTGTGTGTGAGTGTACGCGTGCAGTTTGTGTACCTGCGCTAGGAGCACGAGTGTGATAACGAAACGTACAGTAGCTGTCACTGCTTTGTTCCTATGGTTACCGTGACCCGATGGCACACTCTCACTTGTTTCATTGAGTCGTGCTATGTTTAAACCCCGCTGGGTTCTAGTGTAAAGTTGCATATGTTGTAAAACTGTCAGAGGATGACTAAGAGATGTGACCTGTTTCTTTTTTTTATATATAATGTTCAGGGCACAGGGTTCCCAAATGCTCCCAGTTAAAAGCTGCAAATGTAATAAATTCAATCTTATGTCTCAAGAGTGGGTCTCGTTATTGCATCATTTTTCGTGCCAGCTGAATATGCTGTGAAAGACAGATGCACACTTACAGAAAAGATGGCAAGCGTGTTTTGAATTCTCAAAGTGAGAGTTAGACAGGAGATCTGTAACGTTCTCTCAGCTATGTTTGATATGAAGTTACAGCCAGGGAGCTCTTAGCTTCCCTTTGCTTAGCTTAGCTTAATTTATTTTAGTGTATTTTAGCATAGATTAGTGAAGCACCAACACTCCACTCAGCTCTCCATAATTCAAAACAACAAATACAAGTTTTGTTTGCTGATTTAAAGGGATTATACACACACACAATCAACATTACTGTAAATATGCCAACTGTCGTCCTTTGGTGAGATGTTTTGAAAGCCATAAATTGATAAAAATATACAGGTATCATTCAATTCATGATACCTTTACCTGCAGCAAAGTTAGTGTCATAATTTAGCAATTATTTGATAACCAATACATTGCAAAACAATCATCCCACCGTACACCGCCATATTTGTCTGACTTAAGAACACAAAATACCACTAAAGGGCAAAGTGGAGGATTTGTGGGGTCATTCACAGCATCTTGGCATGGCTTTCACAGAATTCGACATGAACTGAGATGAAACAATGTATTAAACACTGTATAGTGTTGGCTTAGTGCCTATTTATCACACACACTGATGGCTACTTGCCATAAACTGACAAAACTCTAAACTCCAGAAAAGCAGAACAGATCTGATGTCAAGATGTTGGAAGGAAGGATGCAGCTATTGTTCACTTAGTTCTTTTCAATCTGTGCAAATTAAGTTTATGGAAGTTCACACTGCGATGCGTCATGACATAGTGACTTACGTTAAGAGCACCTGAATGTTTTAATAAAAGTCTCAATATCTGGTGCCGCTGTCGTCATACTGCAGGAGGAAGCAATACGATATATTGCAGTATTGATATTTTGTCCATCCCTCACGAAGGCAGGAACAAAACAAAACTTCTCAAGAAGGAACACAAGCCAGTAAAGTAAAGAATCAGTGCGATGACACAGCAACGGAAAAACTTTTTTCAGGCACGTAGAGCCATGTACGCAATTTAAAGCCTCCAAACACTGCCGAGCAGTGCGCAGCGGAACAGTAGACGTAAAATACAACTATCATGTTGATCTTGATGAACTATTAAAAGATGCATACACACACTGGTTCATTTCTATACGTAACCAGCCACCTGAAGCTGGCTGCATGGCAAGAAAGCAGCAGGTTATGTTCACAAGTCTGACTTCTCAAAAAGCCAAAGGCCTTGAGACTTAGCGTGAATGTGTGGAGGCAGGTGCTTTCTAATTTTAGTCGTAGGCTTTTTCATAATTGAGAAGCTCTTACTCAAAATCATGATTGGCCGAGGCACTACGAATTAGGATCCTACAAGGAATCTTTGCAGGAGTGTTGCAGTGATGGTCGTCATTCGGCTTTCTGTCTCACATGTTGAGAGCCTGCTTCAGAGAGAGAGGATGGGCTTCAGTGTTGCACGCCCATACAAGAGCCTCTAAAGCTTCCTAATTAACACGTCAGGTTGCAGCTGGTTGCCTAGCAATCTCGTGCTGGTTCTAAGACTTCTGGAGGTCCACACGCCTCGTGGATGTATTAAGAGAGCTTGGTTGTGTGCCACCACCCTCTTGTTGCTGTTTCGTTCTAGTGGCCACTCATGGTATGACATTGGAATGGCACAATTCCAGAAAGCATTTTTCCCCCAAATATTCCTCCAGTGTGCTTAAATGATGACTTTTGATGATTTTTCTTCAGTCACTTTTCCTTGATCTTTATTTGTCTTCAGAGTTAGGTAAAAAAAAAAAAAAATCAATCAATTTAAAAAAGAGTGTTAATTGTATAATCTGACAAAGCAGCTGTAAGTTTCTGTCTGCACAGATGAGAAAAGAAACCAACTTTAACAGGAACGCCTTTCTTTCTTTCTTTTCAGAGCTGATTATGATTCTCAGTTGATCTTTGATGTTGAATTTGAATGACAGTCGTCATGTTGTTAGAAAGGCTTCTCTTCACATGTGATCTAATGGGAGGAAGCTGCTTGTGGGAAAACGTGATCACAACAACCACATATGTTATTATACATCTGTCACCCACTCAAAAGGCTAATGAGATGATGTGCGACAAGTCCGTTGACTTCAGCTGTTCATTGCTATTTTTGTGGACTGAGAAACGTCATCCGACTTTCCATTGGTGTGGGTTTGGGTAGACGTTGGCAGAATTTTCATTTCTGGGTGAGCTCGTCCTTTAATGAATGAAGGTGCAGAGGATATATTTAACAAAATGACTCAAATAACTACAACTGAACACAGCGGATGTTAGGCGCTGCAAAAATAGCAGAGCAGATGCACTGAAGTGTGTCCAAACGCAGAAACAGGCTTTTTCAACGCCGCAAGAGAGTGGAGAGGAGGCAGTTCGGAGGCTGTCAGATTGTTGCTAAGAGCAAAATAGTGTTCATGTTGATCTTGTGGAGGTCGATCCCCTCCAAAGCCCTTACTGGAGAACTTCTTTGATCCTACCAGGACCAGGACTGTGTGTCCTGGCTAACTAGTAGTCCGGTGACATGAGAGCAGCTGCTGGTGTGCAGGCAGCTGGATCCTGCCAGCTTCCTCTTCCCTCATGTGCATAACCACCGTGATGACTTGTACTGTGTGATAGCAGCAGGTGATGATTATAATCACACTCAATAAAAAGGGATTTGATTCAGTTGGTGTTTTTTGGCTTATTGCACACAGTTCTGTTTCAAATTGTTTCCCGCTGTTTCTCATTCGTGTCTCTCCTCAGTCCAGAGGTTTCTAAATAATAGCAACACTCAACATCACAGTCACCGGTAATGAGAGCGTGGGCAGTACTCGCACCTTCACTTGGAAGGTTGCCACGTTCTATTAACTCTCTCCCGAAGTCACCAGTGCAGAAAACAAAACTGATTTCCTCTCTTCGAAAAAGGGAAAAAAAAAAAAAAAAAGCAGCTCTGACTCATCCACCAGTCAATCCTCCCTCCTCCCTCTCGTTCTCTCTCTCTCTCTGCCTCCATTCCTGTCCTCCCTCCCTCCCTCCCTCCCTCCCTCCCTCCAAATGTGTCCTCAAAACACTCCCTGAGCATCTCTAACCAAATAATCAAATCATTACGATGTGGCAGGTTGCCAGGTCACGGGTCTGAACCCCTGCTTATCTCCCCCTCATTGTGTCAGCAGTGACGTCACGCAAATGTGGCTTCGCTCAGAAAAATGCCAAACCGGCAAAGAGTGCGAGTGTGTGGAGCACCTGCAGGACCAGAGGAGCTCAAGACATCACCGCGTCTTCCTCCTTCATTTTCCTCCCCTCGGTGCTTATATGATTTCCCAAAAGACCACGCCATAATTCAACTCCTGATTTAATCCTAATACAATAGATGCTTGATTTGAGGAAATGCAGACGAAAAACAAAGGGAATTTATGGAGCACACTCGGTGAGAGCAAATAACTCTACATCAGAGTATTTTTGCATTCTTCATTTTCAGTACAATCTCAGGAAAAAAGCATCTTGAAACGGAATCAACACACGCCCAAAGCGGGATTTTTACTCACAACCCTTAAAGTTGGAAGTCATACCCTAACCAGCATGGCACCATGCCTTCATGGTGGCTTCTATATTTAACTGCTGATGGTTATTTTCTGTTGGCATTCATCCCAGGTCATGTAGCTCTGGCTACACGCCCGAAATATGATTGTCTTAACAGCAGCTGTGCTTCTGACCGACTGCAGAGAAACCAAATAAATATGTATTATATCGCTCATCTGCTGCTGTGACCTAAATGTCGAGCAAACAGCCGAGCACCGCGGGGGAACTGTCAGATAGACGGAACACAGTTTTCCCTAAGTGTTGTCCGTCCAGCAACCTTCACACATTTAACCAGGCTTGTACCTTCTGATTTCAAAGTTGCTATCTGGGATTTCAGCCTGAGTATTTTTAACGCTGGTTGGCCACAGAATCACCTTAGAAACAAGCGACTGCTGCACAGAAATGAATTATAGGAAAACATCATGTTTAGCCAGAGCGAAGGACTCATCAGGGACGTGCCAGAGGTTACAAACGAAATAAACATGCTGAGTTGCTTTTTATAATTTCTTATTCCATCACCATGACGTCATGGCAAACAGGTAGGCCAAGTCCAGGACGGTTTTGTGAGTGTGAAGGTGCAAACAGGCTTTTCAATCATTAGTCACTGTATGTTAAACTCCAACCACTCACAGCAGTCAGGATAAACCTCATGCTACAGGAGTCTTTTACTGAAGTAGCCTACTACTTTTGAGTGTTTTCAGTAAACTGGTCACACTCTGTCCTGTACTCGACATGCCACCCACGTCACGCTACGTCATTCCCCTCGTGGTGATCAGACAGCGGACCTCTGGCTCCATCTTGTGGCCGTGCACGGTACGCGCACCTCAGAGCGAGGAGCGCTTCCTCCTTCTTTCCGCCAGATTTCTGGTTCTCCGCCAAGTTGAGTTACACGTCAGTGGAGAACCTGTACTGGTGAGTGGACGTGTACAGCGCGCGTCAGACGGTTCCCGGATGCGCCGGACAGAAACATGGAACGGGTGGTGGTGGAGGTGCCGATCAACAACGGTGAGATTACCTTCCCACCTGCACGTCTAACTGCGCCTTTAGCCGCTCACACCGTGTGTTCACGTCTCCTGGACGGCTTGTTGGTGCTTCTCTCAATCCGTGCGCAAATGCTCCTCCTCCTCTGACGTTTTAGGCTCGCCAGGGAACGTGCTGTAGCCTCTGTCGGGCTGTCACTGTGTGTGTGTGTGTGTGTGTGTGTGTGTGTGTGTGTGTGTGTGTGTGTGTGTGTGTGTGTGTGTGTGTGTGTGTGTGCGTGTGTGTGTGTCGGGTCTCTGTGTGGGCTCTTGTAGCTGCAGGCTGCCTGCACTTGTGAACTGTGACAGAGCTGCTGTCACCTGTCAAACAGCAGTCCTGCTGCCGCCTCCACCCTCCTCTCTGCAGCAGCACACGGGCCCAGTGTACTCCACATCACGGCTCTGTAGTTTCATACACATGATGGATAACGTGTTGGCACAGAAGTAAATAGGGTTTGTAAAAGAATGTGGTTTGTAAAATACTCAACTACTGTGGAAAAGACAGTTAATTACCGTTACTATTTACATTTTAACCTAATCCAAGAATCACAGTATATAAGTAATGTAACTTGATTGCTTACCAGAGTTGAGAGGGTGACTTGAATGTAAAAATGTATTATATTACAGTTACTATTTACATTTCAACCTAATCCAGTATCACAGTAATAAAGTTACGTAACTCTGTTGTTTTCCCTTATTTTGGGATTACCTCAATACTAAATGTGTGCAAACAAATACATGTTTGTTTGTTTTTTAAAGCAAACATCAATACGATGACTCTTATGTAACCTTAATACAGGCTTGTGTGATGTGGAATATTTTCGTGTCTGGCAACATCATTTTTGTAACTTTAAAGAAATGCAGCTACTTTTTTTAGTATCCTAACTACATGAATGCTGATACATTCTACTTATGCCAGGAAGTCTGAGGGCTTTGGTCCCATTAACACACTTACAGCAGAGTTAGTCCTAATAAATGCCCAAACTGGACTTACATAACATAATGATAAATATTATAACCTAACTGCAGGATAAAAATGTGTTTCCTTTTCATTAGGATGAGAGGTCAGAGCAATTCTGAAGCAGAGCCTTCATGTGAATGATTGCTTTCTCTATCTCTACCTAACTGTTTCTATAGTATTTTATTGTATTCTACTCCCAATTTCAGGTTTTTCCCTCGCCGGCCCTTCCTCAACCCCACGTAAGCGCCAAGTGCGTTTTTCAGCGCGGCATGACATCATCCTTCTGCGGGAAGTCATCGCCCAGAACCCCTTTGCCTCCAAAGAGCCAGGTCAGTCCTCCTTTTTTTTTTTTTTTTTTTTTTTTTTTTAAAGGAAATCTGATTGACTGCAGAGAGCTACCATTCATGCATGGCCAATGAGTCAAACTTTTCCAGTCGAGCAACAATGATGCAATCCACAAAAAATTATATATCTATCCTCTATGTCAGTAGCAACTTAACAATCAAACAGTAAGAGAGCACATCAAGTCAGAGAGACCAATTCAAAGAAAAAAAACATGATGTGCTGGAAGAAGACATAAGTTGGCTGCAAAGTGAATGGCCCATTTTGTTTACACTGTGAGTTCATTCATCTTTCTTTACCAGGGCGAATCTGGGCCCGTGTGGGGGAGATTATCACTGCAGCCCTCCAGGATGAAAACTTTGAGGTGGATGCCAGGAGGTGCAGGGAGAGGACCATGCTGCTGCTCGACTACTATAAGAAACAAGACTTTCCCAGTCTGCGCAGGTTGGCTCGGTCGCTTCACTTCAGAGAGAAATTAAAAGCAAACTGTGCTGTTTCCTAAAAACAATGGCCCTGGACTGGTTGTATAGTGGAGATGTCCTCGAAAAGAAAAAAAATAATTTAATGTGTGTGTGCTTTTGGTGTACCCAGATTTGGAACAGAGAGACTGTACGCCCAAAAGGAGGATCTTCTCCATGAGGTCCTGGAGCTGGAGGCTGAGAAGGGGCTCCTGGCCAGCGGGGAAAGCACAAAGTATCAGGTGGGTGTCAGAGGTGTCATATTAACTGTATCTGTTCTCTTAACTCCTAATGTAGCCGTTGAACTTAGGTCATGTCAGTGGTTAAACAGTTTTGGAAATGGAAATGAAAAATGGAAAAATGCCCGATACATTTCATATGTTGTTAATACTGGTCATGGTGTAACTATTCCAACAGAAGAGAAACTGGACGCCCAGGTCAATGACTAAACTGTTCTTTCAAACTAATTGGCCTACTACCCTTTTCCTCCTCATGGTGGCATTCAGTCACAAGTAAAAATCCACTTTTACAGCTGCGTCCATTCTCACTGTTAGTATTGCGATTTCTCCCATATCTCCCACTTCTACTCCTGTTCCTGTTGGTCACACTCTTTTTTGTAACTTTCTTCGTCCTTCTGGTCGCAGAAGTGTAAATCTTTCCCTCATCTTTGCTAAAGGAGGATGACCTGAGAAAGCGAGCCATGGAAGAGCTAAATCTGCCAGAGCAGGACAAACCCAACATCACGATCGCACATACAGCCACTGCAGGTAGTAACGCATTCAAACACACAAGGCAGGACCAGGCCGTGTCACCTGATACCCACAGCACAATGTTAAGAGAAAATCATTCAGAATGCTATGAATTCAGGGTCGGTGGTGTATCTGTAAAATTGTACTTAAATTCCCACCACAGCAGAGCCAGAAGAAGACCGGGAGGAAATGGCAGAGCTTTCGGCCGCACCCATGGCCAAGCGGCCCTGCCAGTGCTGCTGCCAGACGTACTCTGAGATTCTCAGCTTCCTGGAGAAACGCTCCGAGGCAGAGCAGCGGCTGCGAGAGGAGGAGCTCGCTCTGCGCCGGGAGGAGCTGGAGATTCAACGAAGTAAGATTTGTAGAGAGCAGTGCCGTGTGATTTTAACCTGGAAAGGGGGTAAAAATATTTGTCCTTGCTACGTTATAGGTGCCATTTTTGGTTTACTTCTATCTTGTAAAGCGAGCCTGAGAATCAGTCTGAATTTCCATTTCACCTTTTTAAATTTGCTGTCCCTGATGTTTTGTAGTGATTTTAT
Source organism: Acanthopagrus latus (assembly GCF_904848185.1). Classification (NCBI taxonomy): domain Eukaryota; kingdom Metazoa; phylum Chordata; class Actinopteri; order Spariformes; family Sparidae; genus Acanthopagrus; species Acanthopagrus latus. The sequence goes on from NC_051039.1 coordinate 18,619,904, forward strand.
TATTTGTTTTATGCATACTTTGTATACTTCATTTTGTTGTTTGACTGCTGTTTCTGTAAAGTGTCCTTGGGTGACCTGAAAGGTGCTTATAAATAAAATATATTATTATTATTATTATTATTATTTATAAAATCTGAAATTTGGACAATAATTCATGGGTCTCTCTCCCTTATTTTTTTTTTTTTTACTCTCAGGTAAGATCGCCCTGGAGAGGGAACGTTTGGGAGCTGAGAGAAAAGAGAGGGAACGCAGATTTGAGCTGGAGAGCCAAGAGAGGCAGGTCATCTTGGACCTATTAAAAGAGAAGGTGCTGAAAGGCTGACAGACAAGAACTTTATCACCTGCATTTTAACGGAATCTTGAAAAAAAAACAAAAACAAAGCATGAAATAGAGGGGGAAAATGTGGTTGACTCCAAGAGGACGGAAACCGAGAAACGAGAAGTAGAATTATCAGTGGCTGTTGGTTGTACATGTGAGGGTCACTCATCTGGTAAAATAACAAAGTCAGAGTTAAGATGGTTCGAAATGCCGGGCAGTAATGCAGGATTTGCAGGTGTCGAACTGCTGACGCTGCTGTCAGTGTTTGCAAGCTGCAAAAACCAGCTTATCAATAGATAGGTGCCAACAAACTCACAGTGTGCATTTATCAGCCGAGCTTCACCTGAGAAATGGAATGCCAGCACGGGTGTGGTGCGGTGTGGCGTGTTAGATGTGAAAAAGGAACAGGCACACAGGTGAACAGGTACTGAACAAAATCAGATGATTGCACTTCCTCGTGTGACACCAGCAGCAGTCTGTTTACATGAGCCCTGTTCATGTAATAGACATTTGTGCTTCTAGGACAGAATAAATGGAGCGACAAGCAAGAAAAATTGTATGATCGGGCAACTGACATTAAGTTGGTGCAGTTCAAGCATTTTTAAAATCCTGTAGTAACATATTAATGTTTTTACACACGCTTTTTCAGCTACTTCCTTTTTGACATTTTGATTGAAAATAGAACTAAAGCTATATTTACTGACTGTGAATCCACTGTACATTGCTAAAAAGCACTTTTCTACTGCAGACAAAAAAAGCCATTAAGTGCGTGCCCATATTCTTTAGATGATACAGAAACCACTGACATGAAGTGATAATGTCAAATGTGCTACATTCCTTTTGCTTTTAGAAAGCTATTGGTCACATTTGTGTCGACCTCCTCGGTTTATAGTTTCATTCATTTGGTGTTCTAATTAAATGTATAAACATGACAGAAGCTGTTTTTATGAAATGTTCCAATGATTTACAGACATCTTTACTGCTCATGATTTATTATCTGACTTTTATTACATAACTGTTGCTACTGTGATACTGATACTGTGATTTATACTGTTCATTAAAAATACTTTGCATTAAAGTGCTAGTTTTCCTCAGCATAGGCATAGCCTTCATTGTATACTATGAAGCATGTAAATAAAATTGTAAGTGCTATATCGTAGGCCATTTGATCTTGTTTCAGTGGTCTACAATAGAGCACCTGGATGAGACCTTCATCAACATGTAAAGAAATTTTGCTCACCCAAAAAGTTTATAATTTTTATTCTGAAAATAAAAATCATTGTAAGTTGAGTCTATGTGGATTTATCATGACTATCTGAAAAGTGTACTGCACATGACTCCAGTGTGCTTCCAGCACTGTAGTTGAGATCATACTGAGGACCAAGTCACAGATTTGAGTGGTCTGAGCAAGGGTGTTGGTAGGAAGAGGGTAGGAAAGGGGGAATCGACTATTGTACCCACCCGACCCCTGTTTTACAACCCACACTTATTTTAATGCAGCCAAGAAACAGTACAGGTTTGTAACTGAGATCAAAATGAGGGCCCAGCTCGAGGTTGGGTGTGGGACAGTACAAAACTAATGAGAGTAATGAGAGTACTTAGTAGAGTAGTCATTGGAATGTCAACATGTTGATGTGCTTTGTTTATTTATAGTTACCATTTATAACAATATCAGTGTCAATTCTACTATCAATGTCATAACCAATTTTGGATATTTCACTCTAATACTCTTATTTTCCTAAACTGGGCCCACTGTGCAACCCTGACCTGGGGGGAACACTGGTTGTTCCTGTTTTTTTTTTGTTTTGTTTTTTTTTTTTATCGTACTGTACACAATTTGCTCTTACACATTTTAGAGACAAATATTGCAATATTGCACTTTTCCTCCATTAGATTGATCTGAAAGCTGCTGATTTTACATACAAAGCCTACCACCAGGTTATAATATATGTATCTAAATATATTATATACTATATTTCCAAAATATGTAAAATACACATGTATTTATCAAGCACACAAGCAAGACACAAGAGCCAAAGTGCAAAAAACACCACCATAACATAAAGACCAGGATCAATCAAAACCCACGGAATAACAATATATTTTAAGACGACAATACTGTGGAGTTTTTATCTACGCTTTTATTTATAAAGCAAATGTGATAAAATTTGAGTAGCTATAAGTCAAATTGCAATGCAGTCAATGCCTGAAAACTTTCCCACTGCGTTTTTCTTCCTCTCGTCACTGCGCTTTAATTTTAGGTCACACTCACCGATTGGTCAAAACTGTAACTCTCACGCCCTCTGTTGCTTCCATCTCCTCTCTGATTGACCCTCTTCAACGTCACTCTCCCTCTTCATCCACCCAATGAACGTGTGCTCGTGGCGTTTTGTCCCCCGCTGCGGCCGCATTGCTACAAAGTTTACAGCAGCGACGGTTGAATCCCAACGGCGGACTTTGGAGTTTGTTACACTGCTGCGGCGCTACAGAAGTTTGTTCGACCATACAGTTCGTCTTTCCCGGTAACATAACCCGCGGTGTCTGTTCCGGAGGCCATAAGGACTCAGTGACCCGCTTGGAAACACAGAGCTAAGCTTTCCATCTGCTTTCGACTCACGGGCAGACTGAGGCTTTCGTGGTGCTGCTCGATGCGAAGGCGGTTGTTGACTCACTACCACCAGCACGAGTGTTGCCCCCACGTTTCATGTGGACCATGTGCCCTTTGTTATTTTAGTTTATAGGCAGTGCTGCGTCACACAGCTTCCGTGAGTTTTTTTTACGTAAAGATGCACTGTGGACGTCTGAACCACCCGTAGATTGGATTTTAGCGTGGAAACTGCTCCTCAGTAACTGGCTAGTAACTTAACGCAAGGTTCTGGAGGTAACGTTAACCAAACGTCGCGTTGACTCCTAAGAAACATGCCCATTAGGCGTTTTGGGGGTCACAGGTCTCTTGTCTCTCACGCTCCAAAGCTGTCGTATGGTTTCACGAAAATGAACGTTTCAAAAAGTGGATACCGTGTTTTCTCCGCCAACTCCTCCACCGCTGGCGCCGAGCTAGCCAAGAAGATCACAGAGTAAGTTGAGCAGTGCACCAAGTTACGACTATAGAAGTATTTCATGTGTGTGACCTGACAGTACACCTGGTTGGGAGCCACAGCTGTAAGTGAACTGAGGCCAGTCGGGTGCGCAGGCTTTTGTTTTGAACGTAGGCTAAAAATGCAGTCCCAATGCGTGCCCGTGTCTGCGCACACAGACACAGGCATGCATTGTGCATAGTATGGAAGTCATAGGGTAACTCGTGCATTAACACCACATGTTGTCCACAAGATGATGATGGTGTGATGGGACAACAACAAACTATCTAACAACATGATCTAATTTCTGTTAATGTTTTGTGAAACTGGAATTTCTTACGATAATGAAATGCCTTGAAAATGATCTATAGTCTATACCATCTTCAGTCCTTTTACACACTGAATGTTTGTACAAAATACTGGTAAAAGTACTGGAAACATCTGCAGAGTTGATTGAATGAACAAGACTTCTCAGATTCATTGTCAGGCAGTATTAAGTCTAATTTTTATTTTTTTTCTTCATCATCATTTCCTTTTAAAGTTTAATCGCAGATCAAAAACACACTGAGCATATACGCTGTGAAGATGAAAGATTTGTTTTATTAGATTAGGACTAATCTGGGTTTTTGTCCTGGCATGCTGCTGGAGATTCAGCAGACCTGTCAGTGTGAATAATTGAGATGAAAGGAGTGAACTGTGCAGACACTCATCTGTGGAGGGAGTACGAAGGGCACAGATACTGCACACTGGAAGTCACTGTGGCACCCAGCCAGGTATTATTTGAATACTTCCTGTAGAAAAACAAGTGAAAGCAAGATGCAATAAAACCAATGCAATGCATCTGTAGTCTTTATGAAAACACAGACTGACTTGAGTTTGTGACTCAGGTCTCTACAAACACCCATATCTTCTCTTGTTGTTGGCCTGCTGAGCTCAGGGAGCAGCCATGTATCTCACAGCCCTGCAGACCTGTCAGACAGCCAAGCATAAGTTACTTTGCTTACACAGGGGAAAAACAGCTTAACTTTCTCAGTTTTCACTGTTGGCATCATTGCAGAACATTGTTAGGAAGCTCACATTGCCACTCTGGAGCCACATAGAGTTGTTATTCTGGAGCAAATGTTGAATAACAACATGAGCACACAGAAAATGTTAATGAATACTAAATATTTACTCTGAGGTACATGTGCTGACTGGGCTGTGTGTATACCCCTGGAACTAAAGTATTCCTTTTTTTTTTTACAAACAACTAATTCCTCACTGAATCTGAGAGTAATAGAAAACATTTAATATGATTTGGTCCATCCCCTGTTTGGGAAAAAAAAGAACTCCCATATCTCTGATTGCTGTTTGTATTTGAGATGTGAACAGGGTGAGGCTACAGAGGCAGACAGACCTGTATTGCTTGCGGGATCCCTGCTGACTGTACTGGTGGAGCCCTCGTATAGCTGTGGTGCACAGCATAATTGTCTGCCCAAGGCACAGCTGTATTCATGATGCCGGGGCTTGTTCAGAGTGTGACTTGATTAAACAGGACTGTTCTGTAGATATCAACTTGTACCAAGTTCGCAAATGACATGATTTAAACTTAACACAACCATAAGATTTTTAGATTTACATTGCTTTTAAAGATGGCATATCATAGCTTGCATTTAATTAACCAGTTTATTGTCTGGTCTTATTGGAAATAGAATTTTGTGTGTCTTTTTCTTTCTTTCTTTCTTTCTTTTTTTTTTTTTAACTCTGTGGTCTGTATTTTTGTTCCAGACGCTTAGGTGTGGAGTTGGGCAAAGCAGTGGTTTATCAAGAGTCAGATAAAGGTATGATAAATATCCTCAAATCTCTCATTTCCACAATACATATTATGCGATTAATGAGCTGTGGATAGTGTAATCTCACTTATTTTTGCCTTTGTCTTGAACTCACAATGATAGTGTCTGTTTTTGTTTTGTATTTAGAGACTAGAGTGGATGTGAAAGAGTCTGTCCGTGGGCAGGACATCTTTATCATTCAGACCATTCCCAGGTGAGACACAAGGATGTCATCATTTTTCATATTAACATAAAAACTGTTTAATGTGACAAATCCTCAATGAAGCATCAACCAACTCTGCAACTTTTTTCCTTTTTCTTCTTTTTCTTTATTGTTTTGAATTTTAAAACCCATAAAAAAAGTGTTTGGTTCCTGTCATATGCCTTGTTTCTAGCTACAGCAAGCGACCAAGTAAAACAGAAATGGCAAAACTGACTATTACCACTTCACTTTACCCAGCGGAGTTTTGTTTGTTCTGAGGCATGTTCTGAAAGATGTTAAGAGAGTTAACATTTTGTAGCTTCATGTATTGAGTGTTTGCAGATTGAACAGGCCTCTGTGCTGCCTGTCTAAGATATCTGGTTTCAACTAACTTTCAAGGCCAGTATGGCTACATACATTCTTCTGTTCCACCAACAACACCTCATCTGTATACAGTAGCGAAACTAATCAAGTTATCAAAATAACAAATGTCATGGTACTGTATCAGGAGTGTCAAAAGTTTCGATTTCTTGCCAGCTGAGTCAGAAATACCCTGTCAGAAAATACTTTCTTACTGTCAAGTGTTTTTCCTTAACAGAGCTTCATGTCTAGATTCTTTATTTATGTAATCTGTTTTCTTTAAAACCGGATTGATTGCATGACAACAACCAGTAACTTTCAAGGTTATTTCAGCCCTCAGGAAAAATTGTTTAGGGCGGAGTTCAATAACAGTCCATGTGACTCATCAGTCCTCATCAACAATATCTGTCTGTGCCTGTTTAGATAGTCTTTGCGAATGACCACAGGCTCAGGGCAGTTGAACACCGGCACAGTTCTTCTGTAGGTCATGATATCTGTACACAGTCTCTTACACTGAATGTGTTGTTTCTCAGAGATGTCAACACGGCCATCATGGAGCTGCTGGTTATGTCTTACGCCCTGAAGACATCTTGTGCCAATAACATCATTGGCGTCATTCCCTACTTTCCTTACAGCAAGCAGTGCAAGATGAGGAAGAGAGGATCCATTGTCTGCAAGCTGCTAGCTGCCATGTTAGCTAAAGCTGGTATGGACAGTGTTTTGAATTTTCTTTTTGTCATTATTATTGATTTGTTTGTTATACCAATTGGATGAAAGCAGAGGTCATAGTCAGTAACATAAAACAAGCTTCCTGATGACTGATGAAACTTTACCTGATTTGAGCTACACTATATTACCAAAAGTATTCGCTCACCCATTCAAATGATCAGAATCAGGTGTTCTAATCACTTGGCCTGGCCCCAGGTGTATAAATTCAAGCACTCAGGCATGCAGACTGTGAAACAAGACATTTGTGAAAGAATGGGCCGCTCTCAGGAGCTCAGTGAATTCCAGCGTGGAACTGTCATAGGATGCCACTTGTGCAACAAATCCAGTCGTGAAATTTCCTCGCTCCTAAATATTCCACAGTCAACTGTCAGCTCTATTATAACAAAATGGAAGCGTTTGGGAACAACAGCAACTCAGCCACGAAGTGGTAGGCCACGTAAAGTGACGGAGTGGGGTCAGCGGATGCTGAAGCGCATAGTGCAAAGAGGTCGCCGACTTTCTGCACAGTCAATTGCTAGAGAGCTACAAACTTCATGTGACCTTCAGATTAGCCCAAGTACAGTACGCAGAGAGCTTCATGGAATGGGTTTCCATGGCCGAGCAGCTGCAGCCAAGCCACACATCACCAAGTGCAATGCAAGGCGTCGGATGCAATGGTGTAAAGCACGCCGTCACTGGCCTCTAGAGCAGTGGAGACGCGTTCTCTGGAGTGATGAATCACGCTTTTCCATCTGGCAATCTGATGGACGAGTCTGGGTTTGGAGGTTGCCAGGAGAACGGTACATTTCAGATTGCATTGTGCCAACTGTGAAATTTGGTGGAGGAGGAATTATGGTATGGGGTTGTTTTTCAGGAGCTGGGCTTGGCCCCTTAGTTCCAGTGAAAGGAACATTGAATGCTTCAGGATACCAAAACATTTTGGACAATTCCATGCTCCCAACCTTGTGGGAACAGTTTGGAGCGGGCCCCTTCCTCTTCCAACATGACTGTGCACCAGTGCACAAAGCAAGGTCCATAAAGACGTGGATGACAGAGTCTGGTGTGGATGAACTTGACTGGCCTGCACAGAGTCCTGACCTGAACCCGATAGAACACCTTTGGGATGAATTAGAGCGGAGACTGAGAGCCAGGCCTTCTCGACCAACATCAGTGTGTGACCTCACCAATGCGCTTTTGGAAGAATGGTCAAAAATTCCTATAAACACTCTCCTCAACCTTGTGGACAGTCTTCCCAGAAGAGTTGAAGCTGTAATAGCTGCAAAAGGTGGACCGACATCATATTGAATTCTATGAGTTAGGAATGGGATGGCACTTCAGTTCATAGAATGAGTAAAGGCAGGTGAGCGAATACTTTTGGTAATATAGTGTATGTTCTATAAGTCTGTCTTGACAACAATTGTTCATCCAAGCTCTGACCTTTTTTACTCCTTATTGGCCTTTTAAGTGTAAATGTTATTGCTTATAAATGGTGCAAGTTTGACTAAGGTAGGTTTTGGTAGTGTACACAACAGTTGCTCTTCTCACAGGGTTTGTGAAGTTGTTCAGTCATTGTAAGTATGTTGTCATGCAGTGTTTCACACACAGCCTTTAGTTAGGTGGGTTGCCCTGGTATATGAATGGCCACTCAAGATATATGGCCTCTCATTTAATATACATACTGCCATCTGTGGTCATTTAAGCAGTGGACAGTCTGTCCTGATTCTGCCAAAGGTACACAGCCATTCTGTGGGAAAAACTGGTTGTCTTGTATATTTACTCAGTGTGAAGGTTAATGTTCCCTTCTGACTGTCAAAGACTACACAATCTGTACAAGATAGTAGTGGAAACAGTCTTTGTGTGTGGTTTGTCCAGGTTTTGGAGGTTTCAGTGAGCCTTCAGGTCTGTCACAGACTTAAGCTGCACATAAAGCTTAAGCTTGCATAATTTAAGTGTCAGGCAAAGGCCAAGGAAAGTATTCAGTTGTGCATTGCATGACTTAGAAATATTTCTTTTGGCTTCCTTATTTTTGTTTTGCTTTTATTCTGATTACCAGATGCATATTGAAAATGTCTTGACTCAGGAACTTCCCAAAATCTTTCACTCAGTTTATTAATCTTTTACTTACATTTTATTTTATATTTTGTATTATACAGTACGTTTAGTTTATTGCATACAGATCTTTCCTGTGGACAAATTTTCAGCATGTACATACTGTATTTTGCTGTATTTATTTTGTCTTTTGGTGTTGCAGGGCTAACCCAAATCATCACCATGGACCTCCACCAGAAAGAGATCCAGGGCTTCTTCACCTTCCCTGTCGATAACCTTCGAGCTTCCCCCTTCCTCATCCAGTATATTCAAGAGGAGGTGAGGCTATATTACACTACACATCGGACAAGGATGGCATTCTACGGTACATACACTACCAGTCAGAAGTTTGGACGCACCTTCTTATTTAATGTTTTTCTTTATTTTTATGACTATTTACATTATAGAGTCTCACTGAAGGCATCAAAACTATGAATGAACACATGGAATTATGTAGTAAACAAAAAAGTGTGAAATAAATCAAAATATGTTTCATAATTTAGATTTTTCAAAGTAGCCACCCTTTGCTTTGATTACTGCTTTGCACACTCTTGTCCTTCTCTCAATGAGCTTCATGAGGTCGTCACCTGAAGTGGTTTGTTAACAGTCTTGAAGGAGTTCCCAGAGATGCTAAGCACTTGTTGGCCCTTTTGCCTTCACTCTGCGATCCGTCTCATCCCAAACCATCTTGATTGGGTTTAGGTCTGGTGGCTGTGGAGGCCAGGTCATCTGGCGCAGCACTCCATCACTCTCCTTCTTGGTCAAATAGAATGTGTCTGCGACTAGAACTTCTGTGTGGCATTCATCTGGACCCTAATCTGAGGCACTGTTAACTTGTGATTTCTGAGGCTGGTGACTTGGATGAACTTATCCTCAGCAGCAGAGGTGACTCTTGGTCTTCCTTTCCTGGGGTGGGCCTCATGTGAGCCAGTTTCGTCGTAGAGCTTGATGTTTTTTGCGACTGGACTTGGAGACACATTCAAAGTTTTTGCAATTTTCCGGACTGACTGACTTTCAGTTCTCAAAGTAATGATGGACTGTCGTTTCTCTTTACTTAGCTGATTGGTTCTTGCCATAAAATGAATTCTTGCAATTGTCAAATAGTCAGCTGTCAGCTGTGTACCAACCTGACTTCTCACACTCGCACAACACAGCTGATTGTCCCAACCCTATTAAGAGGGCAAGAAATTCTACAAATGCACCCTGACAAGGCACATCTGTTAAGTGAAAACCATTTCAGGTGACTACATCATGAAGCTCAGTGAGAGAAGGCCAAGGGTTTGCAGTGCTGTCAACAAAGCAATGGGTGGCTACTTTGAGGAATCTAAAATATGAAACATATTTAGAGTTCATAGTTTACATTCATACATACATTCATAGTTCTGATGCCTTCAGTGAAAATCTACAATGTAAATAGTCATGAAAATAAAGAAAAAACATTAAAATTAAAAGTTGTGTTCAAACTTTTGACTGGTAGTGTACAAAGAATGAGTTTTGGAAGTAATTCATAGTGAAGTTATACATATAATTGTATAATAATAAAGATCAAAGTTGTTTTATTCTGGCTATGAAGATAGTATTTCTTTCCTCAGATTCCAGACTACAGAAATGCTGTCATTGTTGCAAAGTCACCTTCAGCTGCTAAGAGGTAACATGAAAAACCTACGACATTACTGTCAGTAATTTGTATTGTGCTTTGTTCTTTTCACATTACTGCTTTATGTCTTTGTAAATGTATTCTAGTGATTCACCCCTTTTTGTGCCTATATCTCATCTGTATGTGACAGCTTCATTGACTCTTGTCTTGTCTGTGTGTCTCAGAGCTCAGTCCTATGCTGAGAGGCTGCGACTGGGGTTGGCAGTGATACACGGGGAGGCCGATCACTCTGAGTCGGACATGGCTGACGGGAGACACTCTCCCCCCTTGTCCCGCACCACCACAGGACACAAAGGCCTACAGCTGCCATGTAAGTAGCAAAGCGGCTACATTTCTGCTCACAGGTGTCTTCTCTTTCTTTTCCCCCTTTTTTTGATTTTTCAGATAGTTGTTATCGCTTGGCTTGAAATCATTTTTTATTACTGAATCCATTTTCCATTCACTGATTAAAATTTTTATGTTGACTCTGTCAGTAACAAGTTTCTCCCTTAAGAGCAGGATATTGCGTTTTATCCCACAGGTCAAATGTTTATCATGTCATTGTGCACAGTGATAAGTAAGGCATAAAGTGAGCCACAAAGTGAGCTGCAGACTGGAATTCAGCGGTATTATCTGCAGGAATGTTATAAATTGTTAACGGATTTAAAATGGAGCTTTTCCAATGCAGACTGGAAACTTTCCTTTTAAAATGAACCTCATAATGTTGAAGATTCTTGTTTTGGTCCCGAAATTGTTCCATTTAAGGACTCAGATATCTTGGGATCTTCTTTTTTAGTTGTGATGTCTTCTTCAGATCTAACTACCACTGAGTGAGGAGCAGTAGCGGGGTTGACCTTCTCAGGTTTCAGTCTGCTCTTGAGGCTCCTAAAATGGTCAGATTAAGACAAAAGTAATGTCCATGCTGACCCTGCAATAATAAACTCAAACTTTTCTCGGCACAATTCAGGTCAGCCCTGCCGCAGGCGTTGTTGCAACCAGCTATGAAATACTACAGGCAGTGACTGACATTACCTTCCTCCTGAGCTGTATTTAATTCCCTCCTCATCTCATCTCTTCCAGTCTGATCCCTGTTCAGCTGAATTTACCATCAGCTAAATTTTCTTCCATTTGGCTCAGAAATGTGTTTCATGTTATGTCAGTCTTGTCTGTCTTCTGTCAAGCAGGAGCTGAATCACACTCACTCCAACTGTCTGTCTCTTCCTCTCTTCCTTTACACATGCATTAATTACATTCATGGTACAGTAGGGTGTCGTACCACTGAACACAGCTGCTCCTCAGAGAAAAAGGATGTCTTGGATATTACCAAGTGCTTTGTTTTGTTTGTCTGTTGAATGTCTTAATTGTGCATTAATATTGTCTGTACCATCCCATCTTTAGCATCCACAGACAGCAGACACCATACTCCTTTTCTTGGGATAGAGCTCCCAAGTATGATCATAATGTTTGAACTTTCTGTAAATGGTTTATGCTTCACTGCATGGAATGACAGAGTGAGTTGCTGAGGGCTTGCACTAAATTTCACATCCAGGCATTCAAGAATTAAAGTGTAAGTGATTCTTCAATGTAATTATAGTTCTGTGCCACTCTAGGCCAACAAAAACCCATTGCTAACAGTAACATAAACTCCTAAAGACACTTTAAAATAATAATTAGTCGGCACCATGGATTAGACAGTGAAAACTTTATTTCTCACTCACTTAAATCATAATTAAATACATAATTAAATTGTAAACAGCTGTTCATGAAGTCAATTTGTGCAGCTTCACTGCAAGTTCAGGTCTTTTCATGTCCCCTTCCAGAGCAGAAAACCATCCACCCATTTTATGTGTAACTTTTTCCTGGAGCTTCAAACAAGCTGCTTTGAATATCGATGGCATTCTTACTGACGTAAGGCATTTCACACACTGTCCCCAGAGTACCACTGTGGTTATAAAGGAATTCAGGGCATGCCTTACTGCCTCTCAACTAGCACTTTGTCTCAGAAATACAAGGCTTATCTTCAGATTTTTCTTCAAAACAAATTTGGGTTCTGAGTAATTTAAATGAATGAGAGAATGAAACACTTGGGGAAAGTAGAGACGGGCAACTGTGTGTAATTGAATATCATATATTTATTATGAATTCTGCTAAATAACATTAACCCTCCTACTAGATCTAAGTTAATGACATTACACATAACATGACAGACTATTATTTATGAACTAGAGCAATGATTCCCAACTAGGGGTACCTTTTCTCTGGAGAATAAGTCTCAGGTTGCCAAGTGCATGTCTGCCAGTGTATGTGTATATATCCACTTACTGATTCAGCTGTTAACACCTGACCACTACATAACAAGGAGAAGAGTGTAAAAGCAAATTATTTCCTTACTAAGATTCAACCATTTATCTGTAACTTTTTAGCATTAGATAGAAAAAGCAATGCAAGGTGAATATACAGTTATTTAGACTTAAGTTAATAAATAACTGTGAAATGCTTTCTAAGCTATTTATTAAGCCATCATAACGGTTTATAAACATTAGCTTCAACTTTATAAGATGAAGGTACAGGGTCATTTAAGTGTCATTATACAACATATACATTAGCACGTAGTGCAACTTTTGAACTAGTACCGCCGTAAGTTTCAACAGCAACATAATGATGATAATGCATCGAAAAAAAGTTTGTAAATGGTCAATAAATCCCATATTGTTTATTTATGAATTATTTTAAACATCAGTTGCAACTTTGTAGTAAACAAAGACTTAATAGTTATATCACTGATAACAATGAAGTCCTTTATATACAATTTATGTATGAATATTTTCATCTAAATATTCTTACATTCCGTTTTTTTTTAATTAAAGGAGGAAGCAGTTAGCTAAAAAGACAAAATGGTGAGAAATCTAAAAGTAGTGAAAAATTGTTGAAATATATCTGATGAAAGCTAAAAATGACTTTAAGCAATGAATAAATTGCTGAAATTCAGTTGCTGCCACTCTCAACTGGTAGGCCGACTGCAAACTTTACCAAATTGAACTTTGAAAGTTCAACTGTAAGAAAACAAGTTTAAAATCAATTCAGATTGACATATTTAGACATGACAGTTGATGTCATTGAAGGGGCTCTTCAGAGTAATAGATTGGAACCACTGAACTAGAGATTGTAGTACATTAATATCTTAACTTGAACATAATCATGGCATGTAATAACATCATTGCCTGATATTTTTGATGTCTTACTAAAGTCTGCTTGTTTGCATCTTGTAGCTTGTTGAGTTTTGGGCTCAGTGGCTGCTTGACTGTTTTTGTTGAAGCAAACTGCAGTTAGTTTCTAGTTTCTTTACAGTCATTCAAACCCAGAAACCTTGACCATGCTAACATTTTGCACAGAAGCTTTGCTGGATGGTCTTGTGATGGATTTGGGAACTCTGAACCTGCCCTAGAGTTGTTTATGGAAGATGGTTACTGGTATGGTCACCACCGCAGAGTTGGGGGGCCATACAGGTCAGATGTGGTGTTTTCTAGACCTGGATCGATTATTACTTGATATCTTTTCAAGTACTTTAAACACTTAGAAGACATGTCAAGGCTGAGTGACTCCAAGATAAGTTTGTAACATCAATGTTTAATGTCACAATAGTGTTTAAATAGATTACAAATAATGATCGGTCCTGGTCTCTGGTTTCTAAAAGAGGCTCTGTTCTACACCCACTTGCCTGTCTACCACTAATTCAAAAGTTATCACATACATTGGCACCATGCAAACCCATCTAAAGTCTTGTCTATTCAAATAATTCCTCAGATTGTTTTCAGTGGCCTGCAGTTATTGGATTGGTGCTGTGGTAGCTGGAGGCCTGTTGGAGTAGAACTCTCTTGCATGATTTTTGCAGGTTTTTAGCCAAGTCCCTTCTCACCCAGTCTCCCTTAATTTTACCTCACTCTAAGAATCCGTTCCCGATTGGGGTTACAGGACAGACTTCAAGTATTTTCTGGAAAATTATGTTCATTCATCTGTGTCTTTTCAGTTATGATGGCAAAAGAGAAGCCACCCATCACTGTTGTTGGAGACGTAGGAGGAAGAATCGCCATCATTGTTGTAAGACCTTGTGCTTATATGTGGAGGATTTTGAGTCATGACAACTTAAACTTAATTCCTCAAAGTAAGACACAGGATCTCATAAAGCATGTGCATCATGAAGATAGTATGAGGAGTGGCTTTAAAGATCAATACAAAATATCACAGCAAGGCCAAGTATTTCCTGTAATTTTTTTTCAGTCCAATCATGTTCACATTAGTCATGCTGCTTCCTTCTCAGAAATGTGTAAATTCAGTTTTAAAATAAAATAAGTCCAAACATTTTGGAAGCAGCCGAATGCTGATGTTAATGCCGGTAAAAAAAAAAAATCTCCAACTCCACCAACTTGCAAATTAATTACTTGAAGATGATAAAGCATGAATCTGTAATCAACTAAACAGATTTAATTTGTTGGTACCCTTATGAGTACCAAGAGTTTGGTACCCAACCCCGGACATGTCTGATGCTCACTGTTTACACCATCACATGTAAACCCCTAAACAAAAAACCTTGATTGTTTACATGTTCTTAATGCAGTCCAACCATATGTATTTTTAATTTTCCTGTTTTTCCTCATGCCACGTGATGCCTAACCCTGCGGTCAATCTCTCAGGATGACATGATAGATGATGTGGAGGACTTTGTTGCAACAGCAGAAATCCTTAAGGCGCGGGGAGCCTACAAGATCTACGTCATGGCTACACATGGCCTGCTGTCTGCAGATGCACCAAGATTAATAGAGGAATCTGCTATCGATGAGGTAAAATCCTGAGTGATTGACAGAAATGCCTGTTCTTCCTATCTTGTCACTGATGTTCACATTCAAAAATGCTTTAATATCTGTCTCATGTCTTTTAAAATTTAAGACAAATAAAAGGGGCCCAGATTTGTGACATATCACGTAATATTTATTTATGATCAGTTTGGAACACATTTATGCATGTCTTTCATGCTTATCGATCATGTTGACTGATGTCTCACTGAGGTGTGAATATAGAAAAAATGATTAAAAAAAATGATAACATACTGGGAATATACAGTGTGAGCAATGACTTTAATTACTATGGGATCCTGTCATGTGGGTGAGGTTTTGACATTAGATAAATAGTTACTAGGGTTGAGTGAGTACTCAAGCTCTGTTACAGAAAATGTGTCAATATCTCTATTGATAAGGGGAATCATAATTGGGTAGCTGAATGAAGTTTATTCATTCAAGTTCATGGAAAAATGAAAAGAAAAAACAACTTTCATAAATATTAAATATAGCATCATCTTATCAAATCAATTAACTTAGAGGGTAACTCCACCAAGTAGTAGTATTTCCCAGACCTGTTAACACACATTAGTGTGTAAACGTAGAGGAGCTACATTTAAACAACTTAGTGTACAGTTAGTGCAAGTTACTTTATACACATTTCACCTACAGTCACAGATACAGATTCCTGTTGTTTCACCAGATACAGATCACAATTTCACTTACAGAGTTGGTTTGTTTATATACAGATTAACATGACAATCTAATTTCCATGAAACATTTGTAATGCATTGATTGTTGTTAGGGTATGTACTACTCAACCCAGCTCCATCAATCGAACGCTCATATTTAGAGTTACAGATTTATGGTGCTATTGGAGACCCTATTCTTAGGGCAGTCTCTTATTATCCTGAGAAAATGCTGAATCACATGCATTAATGTTATGTTGCCCCTCCAGGTGGTGGTGACCAACACTGTGCCTCATGAAGTGCAGAAGCTGCAGTGTCCAAAAATCAAAACTGTGGATGTCAGTATGATCCTGGCTGAGGCCATCCGCCGCATCCACAACGGAGAGTCTATGGCCTATCTTTTCCGTAACATCACCGTGGATGACTAAGGCAACAAACGCTCACATCTACATTCCTGAACACATAACGCAAATATGACCAAACAAACACACCGATGACCAAGAAAGCAGTTTACTGCAGTGTCTGTTTTAACCTGTTGTTCCTGTTTGTTTTATTGATGAACATGCTGACAGAAACAGACTTTATTTACTGTACCTTACATAGGAAGCAAACTCTGTGGGACTACAAACAATACAAATTGTTTCACTGAAATAATATATGTTTCCTTAAATCTGAAAATATGAGTAGCACAACACAATGTATCAGAATTTGACAAATAAACGTTCTTCTTGGGTGAGAAAAGTCTTTCTTTCCTTTATTTAACCATGCAGACTTAAAGTGACGAACGCTGGGATGTAGCACAGTATCGCAGCTGGCATTACCAAGAATACACATGGTTTGCATTTTAAGTGTGATTTCTGAGAAGTGTCAGAAATATACAGTACAGCGGCTTCACACCTGAAGCTAAACTTTCAGTAGCAGTTTCAGTCATCACTGAGGCCGTTTGCTTTATGAAGCATGGAATAGTATGAAAATTCTGCAGTGTTCAGTATCAGCGAGATTAAAAAGTGTTTATCACTAAGCTTGTGCCAAAAAGCTCTGCATCACATTAGGTGTCATTTTATGACTAGTATATTATAGAGTACAGCACTTATGAGGAAATACAGCGCAGTGTAGGGAAATGATTTAGTATTATGTGGGCAGGCTGCTGGGATTTGATTGTTGCATTGTTCCTTAATTTATGTAAACAAATCTGCATGTTGATAAAAGATAGAGGATGAATGACCACCTGCTAACTAACAAGATGGTAGATCAGATTTCTTACCAGTATACAGTAAACAGTATAAAGTCACTGTTGAATTACATTTATATGAGCCTTTGGTGTGTGTGTTTTTTTTTTTTTTTTTTTCTGAAGATATTTTCCTTTTTAATTCGTGGTTGGGAAAAAAAAAAGATGACTAAGTGTCACCCATGACCTGCAGTCAGTCAGAGTAAAAATATCCAGGTGACACATACTACAGTTATTTTTACTCTTCTAAAGAGGAAGAAAAAATAGGTTGTAGTGATCTAAATGGACTAAACCCCAACTTAGTTTTCATACACATAATACACATACGGCTAATAGTCCATTACAAGCTATTTTATAATGTTGCTGTGTCCTGCCCAAGACCCTGAACTTGTTCTAAACGCCTCAGAGTCACATTAATCTGCTGAGGAGCTTTGACCAAGTCCAGGGGCGAAGACATTTGAGAAAAAGAGCCCTAACTGTATGAATGGCCTGTCGCACAACAACTTACATGTGACTGCACTGCATGCCAATAGAAATTATACTAAAGTAAAATTAGTGCCATAAAATGACTCTCCAGAAATACTCAAATCTCAGAAATTAATTTAAAAAAAATCTTCATCTCAGAAGTAAATTAGAAGTAGAACTCTGAGTTACAAGATGACAAATCCACACACCTGCGTGACTGAAGCAGCGAGGCCTCTCTCCCTTTGCAAATGAACGAGAGCAGAGTGCGGAAGAATGTTTAAATGTGGACTGAAAGAGGAACTGCCCGCAAACGTTTACCCGGCTACTTCCTCAAATTAAAACAGGAAACTTCAGTCTTATCTGATCGAGTGGAGTATGGAGGGGGGGAGAGGACGGGGGGGAGAGGACTTGAGCACTTCAACTGTCTCTGCTCGGCAGGTTGCACTTAAGAGGAACCGTGCACAGTTATTTCAGGAACTGCACCATGATCCTTTTTGTCTACTGGTTAAACAGGAGGTCAGTAGTCAAATTTTGTGATCCTAAAGGGCAGTTTGGTTCATTTAGCTCAACGTTTCGATTACAATCTCCTCAGGCCTGGGGCCAGTTTACATTGCATTTTTAAGTAGTCATACCTGCGCTCATCTTCAGCTGGAATCATTTTCCAGATGTGAGTGTTGTTTGAGTTGTTTACTGTATGCAGTCCTATCACTCCAGACTGATGATGGATGATAACATCAGCACACATTTCTGTTTGGGTTATCAGAACACTGATAAAACACAAAGCAGGGACATTTTCGATATTCAAGTAACAAATCAAAGCATTTAAAACCTGAGCTTCAAGTCAAAATCACTGTAATTCAAAGGTTTTAGCTTGAATCTTCATTAGGCTGTTATGCACTAAGGCTACACATTCACATACTAGACAGTGTAATGTGAGTTTTTGATCAGCAGATGGTGCCAGAGATCTTGGAGTACCGTATGATAACAACAGATGAACATACAGAATATTTTTGTGGCATATTTCACAGATTTCTTTTCTTCCCATTCTCTCTAGAAAAGATGCGTCTTCCTGTGTAATTACATTTGTTGTAGTGACCCCATGCACAAGGCAAATGCATCGTAAAAACTCACAATGCTGTTTTTGGTTGACAGATACCAATCATAACTTTCCAGCTTCAAACAAATGTAAACGTAATCCAGTTACAATTAAAATAAGAGCAAAACCACAGTACAGCACGATGTACTGCAGCTTTAAAATGGTATTATTGCTATGGTATTATGCTCAGTGTGTTTTATCTGTTTGTTCATTTATCTCTATTATACACAGTAATTCACTGCACTGACATTATCACCTGAAATTCATTCTTTAAATGTTCATGAAATTAATGATTGATGTATTATTTGCTCTCATAACTTCACCTTCTTCTACATAATTATTTACTTAAAGCTACCACAAGGAACTTGGTTGATTTTGGAAGCCCTTGTGGATGAACGCAGTGGTGTTTCCACAATGCCTAAAATGAATTATCCAAAGAAAAATCTCACTCTGTTGCTTTGTGTATGGCTAACATCCAGCTCACTGTAACTTTACCTGGGAAAATGTAAACACGGGCTCATCCACTCTGGTGGCAGGCAATAAGAAAAACTGAATAGAAATAATTAATCTTCTTGCTGATGGTCTTGTTTGCTTGAGTAGGTCATAAAGAGACATCAGTATTAAATTGAGACTGTTTCATAACTTCTTCTAAAAAGTGGATTTTAATACATAATCTATACATTAAGTACATTAGATTTCACACATTTCACTCATCATCTTTTTGTGCTCATATCTGTTTATTACACATTGAGATCCACATTCCACTTACATTTGTCAAATAAACAACAGAATGATAAGGTTTGTGAGAATATGCCATATAAAATAAATTAAAAAAAAACAATCTGAATTAATAAAAACAACCCAGACATCATTTTGAATGGTCTACTCAAAATGAAAAGTGCATTTACAGTTAACATTTGCATTTCACCACATATTATTAAAAACAAAGATGAAGCATGCTTAATGAAAAATTTGAATTGAATACAAAAATTGTAAACATTATGATGTGCTACAGATGAATTGATAAATTAAAAAAGTTTTTACATGAGACATAACTTGCACATTTCACAACATATGTACATACACACTTTATTTCAGTAAACAATCTGTGAGGAACAGTCTTAATATCTTGATGCAGGTGAAACATTTCAATTAAAAATCCAAACGCTATACATTGATCCAAACACCAGCAGCATGTCACCAAAAAAGCAGCAACAACAATACATTAAGTAAACAACTGAGTAATTAATGCATCTTCCCTCTTTCCACTGGCAGGCTGTTCAAGTTCAGTCTCAATACATTTCACCTCTACAGTCTTTCCTCCTCTCAGTTGTGAACCATGAGGAGTCTTTGTGAGTCCAGAATCACTTATCTCAGTCAAGCAGCTTCTTCACTTCACACCCCCGCCGTCTGAAGTCAGTCAGGCTTTCCTCTTAAACTCTCTCTGTGTCCAGC
This sequence comes from Acanthopagrus latus, assembly GCF_904848185.1. NCBI lineage: Eukaryota > Metazoa > Chordata > Actinopteri > Spariformes > Sparidae > Acanthopagrus > Acanthopagrus latus. The sequence continues at coordinate 18,639,870 of NC_051039.1, forward strand.
AGCACAGCAGACCTTCCATGCTCCCATCTCTTGTCAATTTATGAAAGTAAAACTTCCCCTCCTCCTTCCACCATTATGACAGAATACAGCTGTTGGTCTTGTTCATGGGCGGACGGAAGTTGGTGTCTTTCGGAAAGGTTTCCCTGCGTCTGCGCAGCGCTGGGCTGAGCCGGCTGGGAAGGTTTGCTTGCTGCAGGAGCTCCTTGAACACCTCCACCACGTTGGCGTTCTCCTTTGCCGAAGCTTCCAGGTAACTGTTGTTCCAGTCCATCTCTACGGTTGACAGCACATCATCATTGGACACCTGACGCGCCTCCTCCCTGTCCGCCTTGTTCCCCACCACCACAATGGGTGTGTACTTGTCCTCCTTGATCTCCAGGATCTCATCTCGGAGGCTCTTGACAGCCTCCAGAGACTCCGGGTCGTCCACGGCGTACACCAGTGCGAAGGCGTCGCTGTTTTGAATGGAGAGCTTGCGCATTGCTGGGAAGGAGTAGCTCCCACTGGTGTCCAGGATCTCAATCGTGATCTTGACCCCGCCGATGTCATACTCCTTGCTGTGCATCTCTTCCACTGTGCGCCGGTGTTTGGGCTCAAACGTGTCTTGGAGGAAGCGTTGGATCAGGGCCGTCTTGCCCACTCCTGCTGCCCCCAAAAACACTAGACGCACCTGGGTCTTCTCCTTCACCTCCAGAGACATAGTGGCTTTTTCTTTCTTTGGGCCAAAATGAGCAAAGAAAACACACCAACAGCTGCTTCAGTTGCCAGAAAATCTTGTGCAAATGTAACCTCAAACTGACTGACTGTTCTAAGTAGTTTTCCTCAAAATTCAGCAGCTCTCTGTCAAAGCCTCTTAGACGTACTTATTGGTTGCTCCTCTGTCTGATTCCACACACACTGCCTTTTATGCCTGTTTTGGTGAGAGCTTCCATGCCCTCCCACCGCAGCAACCAATCGGCAGGAGGCAGCCTGTTGAAGTGTATCATCCAGGCAACCAATGATGGCAGAGCATGTAAATCAGCATACAGAGAGAGGAGGAGATTTCTGAAAGTGAATAAACAGCAAGCAGAGCGTGGTAAATGTTTGAGCAGGGTCCTGATTATAACATCAGTCAGTCACAGAGTGCTCCAGAGCAAAGACATCATCTACCCATCATCGTTTTGGCAATAAACGGGAACAAGGACATGGAGACTAATGCCAGGGAATGTCTTGAAATCACCTGTTGTGTTTGGATTGTCTTCCCAGAACAGAGTCGAACCCCTCCTGCTCTCGTGGATGATGCTACAGAATGAACTCTGTGGTTCCACTTTATTAGACAGGATTGTCCCATTAATTACCACACCTTTGTTAAAACCACAAGTCATAAATTCTGAGGATTCAAGCTCTGACATCCCTTTGTATGAATGTTTAGCATGTTCTGCAACCAGTTATTGGGTTGCTGTGAAGAATCTGATAGCGACAGGTAGGCCAAATGGCATATCAGATGAAAAATAAATATTTGTGATTCATATTTACCTCCCAGTTTCCTTTTCGATGCGCTGTGAATGACAAATACCACCTGCAGTGTGTATAAGTGTGGATAATAGAAATGTACACAGTGCTCTGGTCACGTGTGGGAAGAGATGAAAGATGATATACCATTAAATAGACAATGATCCTGTCAGTTTACTGTAATCATGGATGGATGTTTGGAGGGCAGTTTCCTGTTTTTGAAAAACACATTCTAGGTTCCTCTAATCCTGCTTGTATTTATCTAACCACTGTGCACAGCATAAGACAGTTCTAACACAGTTACAGTTGGCTCTGTTGATCAGTTTTGGATTGTTTATTTAACATTTCAACAACAAGGCAATTCCAAAAAAGCTTTCAATAAGACCTACCGCGGCAGCAAAACGAAATTCAAAATAATGTATAAAAAACCCCAAAGGCAATATTAAAATAGATAAATAGAATAGAATTGTAAAATAATCTGATGATGATGATGATGATGATGATGATAATAATAATAATAATAATAATAATAATAATAATAATAATAATAATAATAATAATAATAATAATAATAATAATAATAATAATGATACAAGATAAAAATACACACTCGGCTGCACTGGAGGAAGATGAGTCAACAAGAGAGCAGAGACGGATGACTTATTGCCTGTGCTCCAAATCTCAATGTCAATTTCAATGTCACACTACGAACTGCAGTGAACAAATGAGCAAACGGGTCAAATATAAGGTGCAATGTTAGGGCCCAGACCAAACTGACTAAAGGAACTAGTGGCAACAAATGCTGACTGTTACGTCACCTCATGTCACCAGTGTCTGGGCCCCCAAAAAAAAAGCTGAAGACGAACACACCGCACAGACAGCTGATGGCTTGAGAGGAAGTACCTCTTCGTACCACCAGGGAGCTGTAGACTTGAGTCTTGACTCAACTGGTTCTTTTTTGACACCACCCTGACTAATTTTGCTACGACAAAAAATAAGTCTGATAAAAAGATGCAAATGGCACTGGTGATGAGTGAAGGAGAAAAAAAGAGCACTTTCCCCCTCTTTTTTGTGTCTCTTCTCATGGACTGATTCAATTAGCTGAACAGCCAGAGTGATATCTTTTACCAACTGGCTCCACCACAGATTCAATGTGCCAACAGCTACAAAACAGACACTCATCGACAGCCCCGATGGCCTGGTGTTTCAGGGACCTTATGTGATAATGCAGTATGCCACAGTTGTGTGCATACTTCACAAACAGAATGTACTTTGTAAGGGCAACTGCACTACGAACTTAAAGTAAAAACGAAAAAGAATGTTGTCTGGAATATAGCCTGTGTTGTTGCAGACGTTTTCTGCAAGTATTTGCCAGATGTGTTGCACGAAAAGTGAATGCTGTCTCTCCACGTTTTGTCTCAGAGTTTTGCATGGTTAACGTAGTGGCTGCCTTATAGTGGCATATAGTACTTCATGCATCAAAAGTAGAAGTTTAACAAGACTTTTCTGGCACATTCAAAGCCAGTGGAAAGATCTAGACCTAAAGTGATATGCTCCACTCTCTTGGTCTCACTGCAGATACTTATTTACAAAGTGAACTTCTGGTTATTAACATCCCTCAGTGCATGCAGCGGCACAGATAGTCAATATTATGATAATCAGCAAGAAACTGTTTCTGACTCTTGACCTCAGTTTTATCATTTGTTCCTGAATGTAGCATCTGGTTTTGTCTGCCTGTTTACATAATCGATGTGTTGGTTCATTTCTCCCGTACTGAAAGGAAAATCAAAACCTCAAGCTGAGCTCCCCGTGGCGTTAAGTCTGAATAAATTGAAGATGCTTATCTCTCTTTAAGCTGATGACATTTACCTTACGCAAACTGTAGGGAGAGAAGCTTCTAGATCGGCTCAGTCACACATGGTAATGCATGACTCTGCGTGAATCACCTTCAGCTGTCCTTGGTGTCCAATTAGATGTGATGCATTGCCTCTAACTGTTAGAGACTGAATCCTGCCTGCTGCCGCCAGTTTGTCAGAGTTTGTTCTAGAGGAGTGAGCCTGACTCGTGATCCTCCTAAATTTCCCCTGAGACTAGTGTCGTCTCACACACTGTGACTCTGTCTTGCCTTGTTAGGTTAGGCAACAGCGTGGAGCCGCGATAAGCCGCAGGGACCGTTGTAACCCCTGTCCCGCTGACGCACACTTTTAATATGCACCCATACATTGTCTCCCCAGGGGGCTTCGGTATACCTGATGGGCAGTGGAGCAGAGCTAAGCACTGTAGGAATATTAGCTGCCGACTTCACTGTCCTGACACAGTGTGAGGATTGCTAATGGCTGTAGTTGCTGCTGAGGAATTTAAATCAGGCTTTCTGAACTGTTGACAATTCTGGTCAGATTGTCCTGCCAAGACTGCCAGAGACACCTCTGCACACCCAAATGAGAATGGAGAACACATTTCAGTTTGGTTATATAATTTTTATCTTTGTGGGTCTGCAGAGTGCATTTTTGCAAGAGCTACTTGTGCTCTATGCTGTCAATTTTAAAGTATTTCATACTTAATGTCAGAGGTGAACACTGCACTTTTTACTCCTCTACGTTTTGCTGCAACCCAGAATAAATGTTGTGTAAGTAAAGTAACATTGTGTACGTACTAGGGTTGGGTTTGCATGGCATTATCCACATCGTGATGGACGATGACATTGTTGTCTGTATATTTGAGGCAGAATGTCTCCCTCAGTGTTGTCATGAAGCAGCAGCTGCGTATTAGCTCACCACTGTACCCGCCGCTGTTTTCCACCATCGCCCTGACATGAATCTCCAAAAGTCTCACCGTGCAGAGAAAACTACCTCCTGATAACCACCGACACCCCCGTGCCAGGTTTAAAAGCATCCTCATCTCTGCACCACATGTGTGTAACTTAGCCTTGTTCAGCCTCATATGCATAAAACAACGTTGGCCGACTAGCCAAGGAAGCTAGGCTCTGAAAACTGTGTATAAAGACATTGTTGAACATTAGGCTAACTTATTCTGGCCATTATGATGCGAACCACCTACACCCTCCGGTCGACCAGCCACTGCTGGGTGAACACATCGCTAATGCTAACTTTTCAATTTTACTGTGACATTACTGTGCATATATTCTGGTTAAGTTAAGGCAAAGAAACCACTTGGTTAGGGTAAGGAAATCATCATGTCATGGTTTATAGTACCTGTTTTGGTTACCATAAACACAGTTAAAGAGAGAGTTAATATACAGGAATTTAGAAAATACTCAAATAAGTCTTTTTCATTCAGCGTTATAAATAAGCAAGTTTTCCTTGAGGTCATCATTCCGTTCATAGAGACATTTTGCCATGTCACGGAGGAAAAGTGGTATTGTGCATGCTGACTTCTTCTTGTATTTGTGTCTGGGGTTGTGCTGCCCTGTGGTTATGATAATGACCAGATGGCAGAAATTGTTCTTGCTTTGTGTGTTAAGAAAAGTCACTCTTGTGTTTCGTTGCACACGAGCCAAAGCCATGACGGTTCATTTCGACGCATTCTACTGCACCCAAAGATCTTTATTTAACAGGCTGTGTTTATTAATGCTCATGCTGTATTTATTAATAACTCGTGTTATTTAAGAATATGTGGGTGCATTTTATCATTATAATCATCCCTCCATTCATCTGCTCTGCTAGCGACCTTCCTCAGCGCCTATTCAGGAGGTTGCTCTGTCTGCGTGACCTGTGTCGTGACACAACTGAATGTGCCGTTCTGTTTGAGGGTGTGTGTCCTTTTGTGGTCACACGGGACCACTCTTTTTTTCCCTTTATTCTTTGTTGTCCTCCTGTTGCTTGGGTGTTGCGATTCCTCTTTCAGTCTCTAGTTGTATTAATGTCTTCATCATTGATTGGATAAAACATACAGTCATGTTATTTTGCTGTTAGAAATTCATTTTTAGTATTAGTTTTCTCTGTGTGTTGTTTTGAAAAAAGAGCTCTTGTGGCTAGGAGCCTCTTGTGTTTCATGGAGCAGGTATGGTCTTAGCTCTGTGCATTGAGAGGAAGCGGACTGTGTCTTGGCCCCTGGGCCTGAACGTCTGCATCGGCACTCCTGTAGGGAATCGTGCACAGCAGTGTCATCCTGTCAAGATGATGCCACAACATGATGGTGTTGAATTCTGACAGATGCCAAATATAAATGTTTCCCTATGTGTGAATTAACCTTCACTGCTACTGAAGGACTCTTACCCTACTTCTGCTCTTATGAGAAGGGTCATAGGAGGGCTGTTGATGGTTTGATGGGGGATCGAAGGGAACATTGTGGTCATGCATGTAACATTCATGAGGGGACAAGCGGGCTTGCATGTGTGATCTTGAAATGTTTAACCTCCTACCTCTGATCAGTAGCAGCTCATGCTGTGTGCAAACCACAACAACTGCAATATTCCTGAACACAAAACAGAAAGCTGTGGAGTGTGAGCAGCACAGCGATCTGATGATTTTCAGAGTTGTGTTTGATCGACCAGGGCAATAAGTTGTGATTCTAAATGGCCCATCCCTGAATGTGAGTGTGTGTGGTTGGGCTGAATGCTGAATTGTCCAGGCTGTGACCCTGTAATGGATGGGTGAACTCTGTCTGGCTGACTGTCCTTTGTTCTCTGCTGTTAATTTAACCCAGGTGCTGGCCTGTTACTTACCAGCTGGCGTTCATGTAATAACCCAGACTTTACCTTTTGGGATTGGCAATTTGATGGTGCTGTATTGCTGAGCAAATATGACTGACGAGGGGGAAAGTTTGAATTGGCAAACAAGCCCTCAAAACGTATTGGTGCTGAGTGGCAGTTGTAGTTAAAATGACCCATACCATCCAATATCCACTGACCACAATTTCTTACTGTGAAAATTTTGTGCTTGTTTGGTAAATTCAAATGCTGTAATCTTGTATGTTCTTCTATAACCACTGCTTACAAGGGTTACAAGGTAAATTTGTTTAAGGAAGTCTTTATCCTGTCCTTGGCCATCCATGAACCATGTCAGTTTGTGATGTTTCCAGTCAGGATCCTTCCTATTGTACTGCTGTAAAAGTTGACCAGAATCTGGCTTGGGAATTTAGCCTTCCTCAGATCCTCTGTGGGAAGTAGAGCCTTTTTCTTTGCTTTGTTAAATGTGGGGTGGTAATGTGTGGTGCCGGAGATTGGTGGTGGCTCTCAATGATGGTAATCCCAATGAACCTATTACTGTTCACCTGCTCCATCTCTGCTCCACAGATGTAGACAGGGGCGTGCATCTTTTGTGATTTTCTCTTTATATGAACTCTGATTATTGTTTATAATATGATATGAATAATGATGGTGGTGTCGTGTGCATACTTAACAATAGAGTTCTCTTGATGTCTGGGAGCGCAGTCATGGGTGTGAACAGCAGGGGACTGAGCACACAGCCCTGTGGGGCTCCAGTGTTGAGTCCAATATCCAGACACGGAGTGTTTTACTCAAGCCCTGAGTGTTTAGTTTTCCACTGAGCGTCATGGATAAGATCGTGTTGACTGCTGAGCTGAAGTCAACAAAGAGCAGTTCTTCTCCAGGTACCTGAAGACTGAGTGAAGGGCAGTGGATATGGCATCCTCTGGGAATCCGTTGGTTTTGTACTTTCCATGTTTATTATTTTCTTGCCCTGATGTATATGATGACAGCTGACTGTTGCCACTGTAAAATCTTCTGTGTTGATATGGTGCTTGGGCATATTCCAAATGGCCTCTTACTGTGCCAGCGTCAGTTCCTAATCTCACCTTGTTGAAACAAATTGAGTCGCACATGTGCAGTAGGTGAGTAAATACTATAAGTAGTAAAATGTTGATGGGAGAAGTCGTACTGTCTTTATGAGTTGGATTTGACTTTATGACAGCACAGCTGGCTTTTGTTCCCTCGTTATTTATTTCATGACAGCCTTAAGTAGAAAAATCATCTTTTCCCTTTCCCATAAAGAGAGACGGCTCATTTGGAAAGTAAAGTCATAATTCCAAGTAGCTGATAAAGCAAACATCCCTGCTGTCATTATATTTGGGAATGGAGCCTGCAGCCTGTTGTATCATATTGTAGTGCAATTCTTTGTGATGAGATGACAGGATGTCTGTCAGGATATTGTACGTCAACAGTCAAATCACATGTCTGACTGGGCAACCGATCAGTGCCTTCATATCTCAGACCAAACACTAGGTCAAGAGATCTCCTGTCAAATACATTACTACTGCAGAGTATGTGACACTGTTATGTCCGCTATTATTTCTTATGTATTTAGCTGATCATTGTATTAAACATGATGCTATATTAAGATGTGTGACCTTCTTTCCTATGTGGATCAACTATTGCTGCACCCAGTGAGTCTGATTTGAAAGCTGCTCATATTGTTTTTTTTCCTATTGCCAGCAAAAGAAAACCAACAATAAAGGGACCCTTCTTGCAAGGATTCTCATTGAATGTGAATTTTGATTATCCAACTGTATTTGTTCCTCTGTGACACAGATCCCTATTGTTGCAAGAAAAAAACACATCAGCGACCCACAGTTGATCCATAGAGCACGAAATGTGTGGTCATATGTAGCTGAAAAATGTCCCGAAGGCATTATTAACCCTGCATTAAGTAATGTTTGCTAAAAACTACAGTTCCCTACTGTTTTAGGAAGCTACTTAAGCTTTTTAAAAGATGAAAGTGGACATTTGTGACCCCATTTCAATATTAACATCAGCGCCTCAGGGTAGGAAAGTCATAAAGTATTGAGAGACTAATGCATCGTTGTGTTTTGTGTTCTCATGGGATTTGTTGACAGTTGACAGGAAAAAGACGTTACAGTGAAGAAGTGTTATTGTTTGTCCCAGATGTGTCGATTTAGGACCTGCCGGTATTGTTTTGATTGAATCAATAATGATACCTGATTTGTTAACAAAATATAAAAGATAAATAAATAAACCGACTTTCTGACATTTCATCAAGACTCTGATTGTTTGTACCTCACCTATTTATTATATGTGCTATGTGCTATCATGTTGATGAAGGTTTAGATCTGACGCACATTTGTTTTTTGCCCACGACAAAAGATATTTTTTTTCCCTGTGAGTGCCTACATTTTTTAATTGTCTTTTTCTTAACTTTAACTGTGGTTTTTGTGTCTAAACCTAACCAGAACATAAGCACAGCATTTTCTCTACATAAAATTGAACCTAAAGAATCCTAAAGGTACATTGCCATCATTAGTTCTGTGGATTTAGTTTGATATATTCTAATCTGTATATACAGTACATATCTATATATATACACATGATTTACTTGTTTAGTTATGTTTATATATTTTACCCTCAGTTGCCCATTCACTGCCTGCTCGTTTAAATATTCCACAAGCTTAGATGACTAAAATAAAATTTGACCTCAAGTCAAACTCCTCTGACGTTAGCCCCATCTGCTCTTTCCTCCTCGTGTGACTGAATCAAATCAATTCAGGAGATGCAAAAGAAAATTAGACAAAACAGGCTGGAGAGGACAATTCTTTACATTCTTGCTCATCGTGTGTCCTGCAGGTCGCACAGATGTCATCTTTCTATTTATAGGGCTTCATTTTTTTTTCCTGTTTCTTACAGGCATTGGGATTCAGAGCAGTGAAGCACAATATCACCTGATTTTCAAGACACTCTTACTTTAACAGATTAGGGTTGTTGCCTTGGGCCACACTTCTTCAGCCTCAGTTGCTCTGTTATACATTTTGTACATTCAAATGGAATACGCTAAGATAGTTTTCTCTCCAGTGTGCGTCAGTCATGTTTTGCGGCACTCAGTCTCAGCAATCCTTGCTTCAATGGGCATTCCTGAGATGAAATGATTCTTATGTCTTATTCAACATGATTTTTTAACTGTTTACCCTCAATAATGTTGCCTTGAAAATATCTAACAAAGTATAACAAAATACTAATAATTCAGAACATATTGATCCTGCATCTGACGAAGCCGTGCAGAGAAACCCATGGCAACATAATTAACCGGCCCTTCTTGATTAGCGTCTCAGCAAGAGGCCAAGGAGGCCGGCAGCAAATCACCAGAGAGTTTCATTAGACAAACATCCCTCTGTCCTGCAAATATGTCAGCTGCCTCTCCACATTACGCACATCTCCTGGGTGTAATAACCATCACACGGCAACAGCAAACAATCAATCAGTGAGAAAAGCCCCAAACTAATGCCCCTGAATTATGCACACTGTTTCTGGCTGTGAGCTGCTTGTGTGGATGTACAGTATGTAAGCCTCCATGCCTGGAAAAAAATTACTCACGGGCATTATGTTGATATGTGGTCTTCGTGGGCTACAGCTTCAGAATACTGATTCCTGGTGAAACGTGCTCAGGTGATGAATAGATGTTGATCGTGGTGGGGGATCGGGGTCGAGACAAAAGAACGGGAGACGCTGCGAGAATGAAGTTGCTGAATTATTTAGACCTTCTCAAACCCTGCTCTAAGTGATGCCGCTGGAATATTTATGTTGAGGTGAGAACGTGACAATATCTGGAGGGCAGTGAGTATTAATATGTTAATTCAATTAAAAAAAACAATCAGTTTGTCAGGTGGGTCAGGGCTGATTGTGGCGTCGCTAATGAAAAACACATCTTTAGTGAGTAAATCGTTTTTAAATGCCTCGCAGGGCAAACAGGGTCACACAAGCGTTCATCTGCATGCGTTCACAACTAAGCAATTTACACCTCACATGAATTGGATTATTTCTGATGATTTCTGAAAGTTGATTATCAATTTAGATCTTCAGTACTTAAAACGTTTGGAGAGGAGTTGCAAATGTCTCCGCACTCACATGATGAACTATTTTGCGAACATGCTCTCGTGCTCCTTTCACTGCTGAGCGCTTCCTGTGAAATTAAGCTGTATTGAATGTCATAGCCTCTTTATCAGTCAAACCACATCAGCATATCTCACTTCAAAAACATAAATAGCTCTAATAGTGGGCCGTAATCAAATATTTAAGTACACGTTATCTCAACATTAAAAAAATAAAAGGAAAAATGTGGATGCGCTGGGGTGGATCCACGAGCGAGAAGCACTCAGGCAGGCAGCTCAACCCCATGACTCACTTCCAGGAGTGTGGATTAATGCATCCTGCTGTATAATCAATCTGTTGGGATAACTGTGACTCAGTGACGAGACGCTTCTGGAGACGAGACGAGCAGTCCTGACAACTTCAGCGCTCGCTTGCTTCATGAGTGTGTGTTCCTGTCAGAGAAGGGGAAAAAAAAAAAGGTGGAAGAAAGGAAAGAATCACAGAAACAGTCTGCAGTTTGGCACTTCAGTAGGTCAGAATAGCAGTGAAAAGTACTGTAAGTGTGTGTTTATAAATCTCACACTAATAAGGATGTGTGGACCTTGTTCCTACCTCAGACCATGTGTACACGTTTCGAGAGCGAGCTGAAAGATGAAGTACCAAAACTCTTGTCATCTTTTGTCATCGGGCATTAAAAATGTTTTTGCATTTATTATTATAGCTCTTTAAAGGTGCAGTATGTAGGAATAGGCCACCCGTGACTGATGTTTAATGATGAGAACCATCTTACAGGTTCACTGCTGATGTTGGTTTTCGTGCACAGGTGTGATGAATACATGAATTGTTAAAGACCAACTCCATCAATATCAAACTTAAAAGTCTCTTTGATGAGTTTGATCGGTGGTTTGGTTGGTGAAGACTGCAAGTATAAAAACACGTAGGGATGTGTAGCCTGCTGCTCATCTCTGCTTGAAGCCAGTGGCTCGATGCTACATTACCTGCCACAACCTTCACACACTGGAAAACGTGTGGAATACTGCCGCATTCACGTGCTCCTCAGATGGTCCTACTGCCCAAGTTTGGGAACATCTATGTGTTCATGTGTGTCAAGTTGCAATCTGGGAGCAACATGGACACCAAAAAGAAGTCGTTTTGCATTTTATCGCTTGGAGCATTTAACGGTTACAACCTAAAATACCAAGGTACAGATTACATGTGAGCCAGAACACATATGACTTAACAGAACCATTTACACCTTTATAAATCTGACAGAACGAGCCAGCGTATAACTCTGATGTTAGTCTTGAACCCTCACAATTTCATGCATTTTAACAACATACACGTTAGAATCTCCTACCTAAATACTTTCCTGTTATCAACGAGTGAACAGGTTTCAAACTGCAGCAGGTTCGGCTTTATCCCGCTTTCTGTGTGAGAGTCGACATGCAAGTGTGCACGTGTGTGTCAGCAGCAGTCAGATGGCTTGTCAGTCTGCATTGGGCTCAACAGTGTGACAGTTGGGTGATCAGTCATGCCACATCCTAGCGGATTCATCACTGCGGCGGTGCCAAGGATCTGAGGTTCCACATGATGCAACTGGAAATGTGGAGGAAAGAAGCCTTTTGAGAAATTCCAAATTTAATTGGAACTGCTCGCTGCATAAATTCTCTTTATATGCATTCGCAGTCTTGCCTGTTGTGTATTTTCGTCTATAGGTGCAAACTTAGTCACAGCTCCTGTACATCTGATGATGATTAACCTTAAATCTGTCTCGTAATCCGAAAGTCTGCCATGGTTTCGCGGATATGATGGAGTCCAGGCGACCAGTGACAAATCCATCCATCTGGCTTGTATGACACAGATAGGGAAGGACAGCTGAATCACATGGAAGTGAGATCTAGACAAAGAAGAATCCTATTTTTAACTGTAAATGATACAGATTGAATGGCTTCACTTCTCTAGCAAAATTGACAAAGAGCTCAGTGGGAGAGACGATGGATAGAGTGTCCTCGATCAATTTAAGATTAGGTTTTGGTGCATGTGTTTGGTTTAGTTACAACCCGGAAAAAGACAGCAACATACAGTAACTGCCCTCGGCTATCGTGACTCCAACTGCGGACGGAGCAGCTAATTGGATTAATAAAGGGCATGCTGATAAGTAATTCGCTCCCATGTGGCCAGGCGAGAGGAAGTTCAATTTAACTTGATGGATGGGGGTGAGTAGGCAGCTGTCTGTCAAGGGAGGCGAGAAGACATGAAGGGTTAAGAGCCGAGAGGCATTGTTTGGGTAAGGGTGAATGAGGCAGAAGAAGAGAGGGGATAATCTTCCGACCTGAGCATGAACCATCCAAAAGTCTGTCACCCTCTCCCACTCACATTTAACCTTTTAGGCTGTGATGGCCCCCAGGAGATACGACATTATCACCAGGACTGTACATCTGCTGCCTTCGCGTCTGTCCTGTTGATGGCCAACTGATGAAACTGGGTGTCCTTTGTTGGCCGTTTGGTCCATCTACTTGAGTATAATTGCTCACTTGTCCAGAAAATTGCATCTCGAAGCTTCATATGTTTCGGCAAAATACAAAGAGTCATCCACAGGCGATGCTGAGAGGAGTCCTCTTATAGGTGCGAGTGTGCATGGAAGGACACTTTAGTCACCAAGTGGGCACGTGTTGTGTAACTTGCCTCAAATCATTGTCCTATAGATTATGCCTCCTCCTCATTGGTGCTCATTTCATTGCCCTTGTTTCAAATTTCACACCTGGCTAAACCAAAACACAGCGTAACTCCTTGAACTGATGATATTAATCAGATGTTTTTGTACCGGATCTCACTTGTATTACTAGATATTCGCACACTTAATACAAAATGGTAGGTTTTTGAAGAGATCTTTTGGTCACTGAGCGTTGGATCTGTGATATAGATACTCAAGTCCTCGCTTTGTGTCCAAGACCCTACTAGAGATGTTCATGTGTTTGTTTGAGATTGCATTTTGAAAGTAATCAGCTTTTCTAACACATTCTGTGTGTGAAAACTTCCCCGCTCACTTCATAATTCAATTTCAGACCGAACTTAACCTTAGACAACCCACGCTTTTGCGATGCTAACAGTAACTATCATCAGTGGCCCACCTATTTTAACCCACAAGTAGATGCTATGTTAATATCAAACACACACACACACACACACACACACACACACACACACACGCTCTTCATAAGATCTTATTATGAATCATGTAGAGCCCTTATCAGACTGTATTTCCAACACGTTTTTTTTTTTCTTTCACAACCCATTATGAGGCCAATGGCGTTCATTGGCATTGTAATATGCTATGATTGTGCTAATTGTGTGTGATTGCTGGTAAATTGCACCTGAGTATCATTCTGTGGACTCACTAATGGAGACGTGTCTAGGGCACTGTGTCATTAGAGGCTGTGAGGTAATGATAATAAGGTTAACCTAAATAATCCTCATCACCACAACTTGTATTATATTCGTCGTTTATCAATCACTATAATTCATCAACAGCACACATTCCAGTTTAAGTTTGCTTTTTATGTATGAGTGTGTTTTGACAGTTTTCTCTAATGATGGTGCATGAAAGGCATGATTTGACCTACTTCTCCTGGTTGTAAACTTTAGAAATATGCAGTAGCTTTCAGACGCCTCAGAACAAAAGCTGTCACATTGCATTGCCGCTGATTGGACCTACAAGCTGATCCAAGGGTTCTACAAACAAACTCTGAAACAAAACATTTCTAAAATCTACAACAGGAAAGAGGCCTGTGCAACTTGGCAAAGTTGTGGCACGTCTATACAAACACACATATACGACCGCCATCCATCTATCCGAAGTGGGCATCGTGGACTGTTATCCATCAAACTTACCACCACATGTCTGAATCCTCCCTGAGTCATTCAGTGACCCATTTTTCAGGATCGACGTTAGAGACGAGTAAATGAAATTCCTCCCGCTCTCCGTTTTTCATCTGTTCCTCTCCATCACTGTCGCTCTCCTCCTGCTCCTGTTTATTCAGACACCAAATGACATCATATCACTTCATGCCAAGTGTGATTATTTGTCCTATTTATATGTACACAATTTTCCAAATGTATATTCTTTTCAGACCAGGACCAATGACCCAAAAGCAATGCTTTCTGTTGATGTTAATGGATCAACATCTTATCTGACCCAGTTTCATGACTAAGATAATTAAGTTACACACAATTAACTGGCTTCTAGTCTAGATGTTGTCCTCCAAAAAGTTCATGTGATATGGCCAGTAGTTGTTCTGAACAAAAGTGTCAGATGAATAGATTGACAGATGGGCTGACAAACTGACAACAGCAAAGCATATTGTTACTAAAATTATCATTATTGATCATTTTTCATTTGCTTATTTGTTTTGTTTCTCACACTATTCAAATAATGGCTTTGCTGTCATTTTAGTGTTGTGGCTATACAGTACCAGTCACTTGATTCACCACTTTGGAACATCTAAACCACTATTGGATGGATCTCCATCACATTTGTAGAACACATTATTTTTATTGTTTTGAGGATGAATCCTTTTTACTTTGGTTGACTGACAAATAAATAAATAAATAAATAAATAAATAAATAAATAAACAATTGATTGTTGTAAAGGTTAAATAAGCATGCATGTATTTCGTTTTCCCCTATTTTCACAAAGTCCTTCAGTTACAGTATCTGTTTTTGGTGTTGTGCTGTTTTTTTCTCCATAAGTCAGAATATATTGCAGTGCTCTGGCAAGACATAACAACCTAGATGAAATCATGGTTGAGCTTTGATCAATAATTCTGTTGAAAGTACAGAATTTCAGATCGTCTAACAAGTTCTCTTGTTCTTTATGTATGAGGCGTCAGCTCTGCTCATACAGTTCAGTGGAAGCAAGAATACTGCAGATGACAACTTCCTACAAAAGTGCATCATCTTGTGGCTCGCAGGCTCGCATCTCATGCTCGCTGCATGATTTAGAAGGTTTACTCTTTCTCGGTCCGTCTCGCTGTCCTTCATTTAGCCCCTGAGCTCTCGCTGTGCCTGCGACCCAGACTCAGCGGGACCCTCGGATACACAGAGCTCCCTCAGCATGCTTGTCAGAGATATTTAACCGAGCTCGTGATGAGTCAAAAATAATATTAATTCATTAGAATAAATGAGCGACGGGAGAGCTGCAAATAGCTCCTTTTAATCGGCGTGAACAAGGAACTCTGCCGTCTCCTCTCGCCATGCTTCCTGTTGTCTCATTATGTGACGGATCAATATAACAGCTGTGCATGAGTTCACACATGGGTGCCTGTCAGTCTGCAGGACAGTCCTGATGTGAATGCACTTCTGCGCAGTAAAACACTGATCTGCTGTGCTCTAATGGCTGTGTGGAGCAATGAGGTGAGAGATTTAATCACTAACCAGGTACACCGTGTATTTCTCTTAATGGCTACAATCTGCAACATTGAAGTCGGTCTTTCTAGAAATGCTCGTTCAACAAATTGGAATTCCCTCCATCCCTGTTGGGGAAAGTCCATTTGCTTGAATTAAAACACCTCTGTTGGATAGCAACGCCAATCACAGCTTACTGGACTGCTTTTGCGCTGAAGTGTGTGTCAGCTCAAACCCAGTGAGCACAAAGCTCCACCATTGAAAGACTAATTAACCACAAAGACAGATGTGATGACAGGACACACATCTGAGCTCCTAACAGTAAAAACTGACTGTGTGTGTACAGATTTACCAGGAACTCGAGCTGTCATCAGTTTCTGACTTCCTCTATTTCTAAGGTGCTTTTCAGCAAAACGCCAGAAAAAGAATGAATGAGTAATTTTGAAATGGAAAAGAGTTCATAGATAGGCAACAGATGTGTGAGCGGTGTAGCGGGTCTGTATTCTGCTACTGAAGCATCTGCAGGTGATATGACTGATTTATCCATGTTGAATCATTGAGTGTTGGTGCAAAAAGGCAGGAACAGAAAACCAGGAAGAGTAGCATTCAGACTGAACTTTGCTATTTTGGCTATTTGACAGATTTTTGTGATTGAAAGAAAGAAACTAAGTACATTAACTAAAATGCTGCGAAGTACAGTTTTGAGGTCGGCTACTTATTTCCATTTTATGCTGTGTTATACTTTTGCACGTTTACATTTCAGATGGAGGTACTTTGGTACTTTTTACTCCACTTTGGCTTATTTGACAGCTGAGGAGCATAGGACTTTATATCTAAAGAAAAAAAAAAGGAATAAGGAGATGAACTTGTTTGACTTGTGACCTCTTATTATCCAAGATTTCAAAAGAAAAATTCAAATATTAGAGAAAAAGTCTTGAAAATAAATAGAAGATTGTGTAGCAGAACTTTGTTTCTTCTATCTCCCAATGAATCAACTCACGACCCTTAGATTCATCTTCTGGTGGTCTGGATGGGCCAAATCTCGAGGCTGGAAAAGCGAATGGATGCACAACCAAAACACGCCAACAAACAAAAATGCAGCTATGATGGCCATCATTATAGATATATACTGTATGTTTTTGTTTTTTTCAATATAAAGCAATTCCTTTTCACAAGCACAGCTACAGTCTTTCAGACTCAGTCGAGTTCGCACAGAAAATAGGAAAGAGGTTAAATAAGTTCCACCTCCACCAGCTTATACAGTAAAATACTGCCTGCAAACTGATGCAGATGTACTAATAACAACTAACTAGTAATATTATAATAACAACACATATGTACAATCAAAGAGAGAGAACTTTTACTTTTGTCGTTACAGTAAGACTAAGGTACTTTTACTCAAATGGAATTTTGGATGCAGGAGTTCCTAGTAATGTGGTGTGTAGTGTATGTGTTTCATCTTGTGTTATCAGTGCTTTTACTCTAGTTATTGATCAGCCCTTGAGATAACGTGCCACTAACTGTTGTGCTTGACTTTCTAACAAGGCAGGATGTAATGGCTTGTTGCTATAGTTTTGGGAAATCCTTGAAAATGAAATTGTTTAGCAAATTGGGGAGTGCCTAAATGCCTTGCTGGCTTTCCCATTGTTTACCTTCCACCTTTCCAGCTCATCGGAACCTGCTCAGGTGTGCCGACACAGTGACAGAACTGGGTCACTTGGCAGAGAACGGTGGCGGTGCTTTACCCTGTCAACGCTGCTCACCAAATGTTAAACAAATAAATATTAATCAAT
The DNA here is from genome assembly GCF_904848185.1 of Acanthopagrus latus. Taxonomy (NCBI): domain Eukaryota; kingdom Metazoa; phylum Chordata; class Actinopteri; order Spariformes; family Sparidae; genus Acanthopagrus; species Acanthopagrus latus. Next base: position 18,657,355 of record NC_051039.1, read on the forward strand.
CAATCAAAAGTTCTTATCCAGTATTCAAAGAACCCAAGCTGAGTGTGTGAGCTGTGTGTGTGTGTGTGTGTGTGTGTGTGTGTGTGTGTGTGTGTGTCGTCCCTGTGCGCACACACCCTGTATGACAGTGTTTGGATAAGAGGAGTGGTGTTTTCATCTTGTATTAGTCCCTCTCCATGGCACAGTGTAGCTGACAGGTAAGCTGTCAGAGGCAGCGGAGAGAAACAGCCTGCTGGGCATCCATGTGCTAACAAGTCACATTCAGTTGTGTAATACACTGTCAGACATTTAAAGTCTAAACTGAAGTCTCTCTTTTACAGCTTCATTCTGCCTAGGGACATTCAAAGGCAAAAGTAGATGGGTAGCACACTCCAAAATATGTTAAATGCATTTTTCTGATTCTGCATGAATGAGCAGAATTATTATCTATTAGATCATTGACTGCATTTAATTGCTTTTATGTTGGATGGAAATATGGAATCTATTCTATTTTTCATTATATGTTACAGTAGGCCTACAGTGTTTATTTTTCGTTGTTGTTGTTGTTTTTTGTTTTGTTTTGTTTTGTTTTGTTTTTTTACAAAAGGACAGTATTTAAAGGGATTTGTGTTTTAGTCATATAACGTACATATTTATAGTCGATCTGTTTCCTACCGTAATCACCGATCAGTGTAGCCTCGGTTTGGAGAAGTAGAGAGCCACTCCAGGCCTTTCTTTTGGCACTACATTTTCTCAACCGTAGAACCTCCGTATCCCTACGCATTAGCGAACTGTGCAACAGCTGATCTGCGAGAGGCGAAATACAGTGCAAGGCCTCGTTGCTGGGCGACAGATTTACTTTCGATAAAAACAAAACTTAACTCTCCACATCCCCCCACATTAGCGCAACTGCGTAAGGATATGGAGGTTCTATGGTTGAGAGAATGTAGTGCCAAAAGAAAGGACGGTCTGACGGCGATGTAAAGTGGTGTGAATTTTTTCTATACAACGTACACTTAAACTGTTGTAGATTTTTTAAGGTGAGCCTTGTTTTAGGTGGTTTATTTTGCTTTTGCTCTGGACCCTGTTCACTGCAGTACAAAGCTGAGCGTCTGGGCTGGAGCGGCTCTCTACTTCTCCAAACTGAGGCTGCGCTGATCGGTGAATATGGTAGGGAACAGATTGACTATAGATATGTACTTTATATGACCCCGCTTCAAAAAACCTGAACTATCCCTTTAAAACTTGCAACTTCAAACTGCTATAATATTTTTGAGCTGAAAGACCCCTTATAGCATTTTTCAGCTCATTGTTTTGGTTTTCTGGCACGCAACTCACCAACACGTGTTTCAGACTATAGTATACAGGCGAGGGTGCTGCATTAAACAGCCGTGATAGCGTGAAGGAGCCCACAGAGAGGGTATCCAGAATTTTGTGCAGTGTCCCTGGAACTCATATTCTCATGGTCGGCTGAGTTTCGAGGTCTTTTAAGAATTTGTAGCTGTAATAGATGCCCTGTGGAGCTTTAAAAAACTTTAAATATCTATTCCCATGCAGGCGAAGAAACTGAGTCATTGGTTGCCAAAGAAGTCAACGACGTCGGTAAGGGTCTGTTCAGAACAATTTTTGATTAAGTGCTTTGATGTATGAAGCACACAGTTGAGAATCAGCCAGAGGGATGTTAGCATTACTGTCATCGGAGGCACAGGGAGAGAGCTGTCTATTATTCTCAGTGTATTCACTCAGTAAACAGTTCATTAGTGAAATGAGAGGGCTGTCAGGTCAATCAACTTATTAGTGTCCACCACATCTTCAGGGTTTGTTCCGCTTTGTGTTTTTTTGGCCCTTGTCTGGCCTAAAGCTGATGGCGAACCTCAGCCAACTATTATGCTTTTGGAGAGGAATGGATGTCAATGTTACTTGGCACATTTAGCTGATAATACTTTGACAAAGGTAAATATAAATCCTAGTCCTAGTTGTGAGATAAAATGTTAATTTAGACATTTTATTTTCAAAGAACTAACTAACACAAACTAATCTGATGGTTTCTTAGCCACATACACAACAAAAGGATACGCTGGCTGTCACTTACCGTGCAGAAGTGTGTAAGCCAGAAAGGAAACAAAGATAAAGCCTTATCAGTTTATGCATATGGAGGCTATGGAGTGTTGTTCTAATCTCAGTAATGAATGCTAATGAGAACGTGATGCTGACTGCGTGCCCTTTTGTGCTTAACAACCCAACATGTGTTTTGACAAATACTTGGTACAGAGGAAATCAGGCAGATAGTAGAACATCTTTATTTTTGCAATTAAAATGAGTTTGATCCATTTTCTTTCAGGGCATTTTTCACCAGAATCCATTTCGCTGTGTCTATGCGTATGCCATGTCTTATTCGTTTGGCTCGCGCATAAATATTGATGAGGGTTCTCAGTCATCCAGGTCGTGGCAAATCTAAGTGCTGTATCGTAGGCAACTGGACGCGTTTTCAGTTTCTTGAAGACGTTTCACCTCCCATCATCCAAGAGGCTTCCTCTGTTCTAACAAAATGGAGGTGAGTTGGCAGGCTGTTGTCCACATACCTGAACCAGTGGCTAGGAGCGGTTCCCGTGAAGGTAATGAAGTCTCTTCTTGTGCATAAATGCATATTATGACCTTTCATGGGAAGCAAAATTGCTTCATCGGATGGACTCCACAGTTAATGCATGTTTATATTTACCCTGTTTCTTGGAGACCCAGTCTGCAGGGCTAAATTATCTTGAAAGAAACTCATTTCATGAACAACATCCTTACTCATCTGGTTTTAAAATAAATGGAAAAAAGAAAATTATAAATAGTAAACCATCAAAGATAGAGACAAACTAATGTCCTCCTCAGACCTATAGGTGCGGTGTGAGTCGACATAAATACAGATGTAAGTGCAGTGTGGCCAGATGTACTTAGTATAATGTAATAGATATATGTGTAGATATTGTATATTGTAGTGTGTGACCCCCATGTAGACAGTGGAGATCCTGAGCATAACGGTAATACACTGGAGCAAGAACTACTCTTTGAATGGCTGTAAATACTGCAAATTGCAAATTGCAAAAAAAAAAAAGAAATCTCTTCCTTTTTCGTATTATGTTGTCGACTCACATAAATAGATGTAAGACATGAAGTAAACATTTTGGTGTAACACACTGAAAAGATCTTTAGACCTGGGCTTACAAAATGCTTACAGCTCTGACAGTAGTCTAGGTCATCTATAAATAACACTTATTATAAAAATGTCTTTTCTAAACTCTTATCAAACATAATCCCGGCTCAGGGTTTTTGGTGCAGAGAGACCCTGTGAAGCTCAAAGTGAGAGACTGGGTGTTATATATATGCTGCAGTGTGTTTGCAGGCACAGCAGCACTCAAAATGTTGCGGCAGACAAAAAAAAAATGTTGTATTCGATCCAACCAGATGGAGGTGAATCCCGTAAATGCCGTGTAATTTTTACCACAGCGAGCTTCCCATCAGCTTTGATGGCAGAGCCTTATGTTGTCCTTGACAACAAGCCACCCCGCAGGGCCTCTTTACACCTCGCTTACTGAAAGATTACGGATGCTTACAGATTCTGAAAACCCCCATACACTGTGTCGGTGTTTTGCACGGGTTAGAGGACGCCAAATATCTCAGGAAATCAGCCTCTGATATGTACACACACACACACACAAGTGTTATCACACAGACTGGCACACACCTCGTCCACCTTAATCCTGATTGCTGCTCTCTCCTCTGCTCTGCCTCCACCTCGCCCCATGATGTCTCCTCCTGCCTTTCCTCATTTTGCAATCTGTTCTTTCTTCCTCTCCTACATCGTGAACAATCAGGCTCCTTCTATCACATACATAGCGCCCTGAGCACCTCCAAAGGATGACGAGGAAGGCAGCAGGTGACAGCTCTATCCTGCCCTCCGTGCTCCATCTTGAAGGTTATTACACTCTGGCGAAGTGCATTGTGGTCTGTCAGGGTGTGTGGGAGCTCCTGCGGTGTAAGACACAGGTCCAACGTAGAAAGCCTGTCCTTTCTCGATTCTGTCACCCGAACTGTGTGATGAAAGGCGCCTCCACAGTACCTCAGTGATGGGGTAAATGTCCCGGCATAAAACTGTGCGAGTACAAGTCGATTGACCCCAAAGGCAAGAAAAAAAAAAGAAAAATTCAATCAAGCGCATGTGACAATTCACAGCACATGGGCGGCACTTACTCTTTTTAAGACGAATGGGCCTTTCCACTTGGTGTGATGCTGCCTCTGGAATTGCCTTTTCTCTGCTTCTGTGTGGAAAAGAGGTCCTTGTTGGAAACTGAGGTCATTTTATGTGAGGAGAGGGAACTAAACAAACCAGATGCATTAAATAAATGTATGTAGCTTTCTACAGGTTTGGCCTGAAAATGAGAAATTTAATTTCAAGGGTAGATAATGATAAATGGAATTCATGTAGACGATAGTGATGTTGTGGGGAAAAGTAGTATTACGTTATTGTAATCAAAGAATATTCCAGCTACTTGCAACAGATGACCAATCCAAGCCGGGAGCTTGATGCAGGTTACATCACCGCTGCTGTGCACAGTCTGGCTGTTCAGGCTTCATCCTGCACGCCACTGGGGTTTCTGGCCACCTGATTATCTTAATTCCAATAATCACTCTCCTTTTGGCTCAGCTGTGATCTTCACCCCTTTTCAGGTTCCTTCTTTGTGTTGCAGTTGTGTCATGTCAGTCTGCAGGTGTTACTCTGCGAGCAGGATTGCCAGGGAGGGGGGCAGACTCTGGTTCATTAGTCGCATTTTCAAACGTGTTGTACTGAGGACACGCAAGCCCCTGTTAGCTTGTTTTCATCGAGGCAGCTTCTTGGTTAATGTTGGTTAATTTCGCCGTCTGGTTGTCAGCAGCCAAAGGTCTACACTGCTGCCTGTCAGGTACCATCGGGTTCTGTTTACGTTCACTTTGGATAATTCCAACTTTTTCTATTGCACTTGAATTGCAAAAACCTACGTGTTGTTCGACAATATGCACCCTTGTACTGACTCCAATTCATGTTTTGTAATCAGACATGTGATATTGTGTCAGTAATTGCTTTGTCAGATTATGGGCTGTCAAATATGCTATTCAGCGTCAGCCAGTATAATATAATTTAATGAAAGTACAGTCTGGCCAGTATAAGCAGCAATGTGTTCAGGGAATGGCAAAGAGGTTTTCATTTTTGATAACGCAAATGTACTCTAACAGGTAGGTAACGCTGTAACTAACAAGTTCATTTCAAAAGCACTGCTGCCGAACGGCCATATTCACCAACTCATGAGAAAAATCTTAACGGGCTTACAAAAAGTTTGTGCCTCTTCCGCAGTTCCTTGATCTTTTCATCTGTTTTTCATTTGGTGCCGGGCCATGTTTGTGGAATCCTTTTATTTTTCCGTTTCTCGATGAAACAGCTGCTGCTGCTGAAAAGGAGGTTGATGAAATCAGTGAGAGTGAAACACTCAGTGAATGTGATGAAAACAAGAGAGACTGAAAGGCTCTGTAGAGCTGCTCTTTTGGGTGGCAACCTCTGATTTTTTTTTTCTCCTTAAGCGACCCCGTTCACCCCACACATTTGAATTTGAATCAATGGTTATATGATACTCAAAGTTACATTTCTCATGAAGTAGTATAAATAACAATATGATGATAAGGAGAAGCAGAATAATCATGGTAAAGAAAGCTGAATTATTATTATATCACAGTGTTTTTGCCGGACTGCGGTCGACTGCGCAGCAGGTTCCTAAATCAATAATCCTGCTTCTGCCCCATGAATAAATCTCTTTTCATAAATGACAAGGCTATATATCAGGAAGCCTCGAATGCTTCAAACACTGTGACTAAATTCTCTCTAGCCTGTACAAAACTCATTATAACCTCCACTTCTGATGGTGCACAGTGTCTTATTGTTTCCCTGGTCTGAAAGGCAGGAATACTCATCACATATATTCCCTCACTCCTTTTCTTTCATGAAAGTTTCTCCCTCTTTTCCTTTTCTTCCGTCACCCTTTTCACATTCACTTGTCTGTGCCTCCTCATCATCCTGTCTCCTGCCTCTTCTTCCAGCAACCCCCCGGTCTCTCCATCTCTTCACCAAGGCTGATAATGAGCCCCACTGAGCGGTGATGGGTTTCCATAGCATTTCTGCAGGGTTTCCTACTCATTCACATTCAGGCAATTCATTGTAGTCATTTCCACAGGGTTGTTACTGTGAAAGAAAGAAAGAGATTTCCCACACCGGGCGTGAATTCAATCGAGGACGGATTATTATTAGCTGTTATTTCATTTATTTTTGTTGTTAAAAAGAGACTTTAACTTAGAAGGTACCCATTTGATTTGTCAAACTGATATATCAGTTTTATCATGAACTGTGGACATTGTCTCAAATTGCTTACGTTAAAGTTGCTTTAAGGAGGGATCTCTTTCTGACATGAGATACAATTACATGGCAAACAATAACTCAAAATTAGTGAATGGTTTGATCTGTTTGCTACAGGTAACCCAGAAGTTTGAGTTATGTATGCATCCTGCTCTGTGAAATGTAGCTACTGGGGTAGTTCCTGCCAGCAGAAACCAGTCTACGTTATACAGTGAGACCACACTGAAAATCTCTAATATTTCCATGTAAACCTGGAAATAATGGAGGGTTTGAAGTTTCAGAAAATAACTGTAGTAATTAAAGCCTTTTTCAAGTTTCAATTGGCTGCAGTTTATCTGTCACAAACAGCCAGAGTACCTTGTACATTTGTGGCAAAATAGCGAGCAGCAACTGTCCCCGAGGGTGTTTGGATCTGTTAATCTGAGCAAAGTACCTCTCCTCTTTGTTGCCTCTCCTCTTTGTACATTTATGAAGTAAAGTAACATTAACGTTACATTAGAGTGAGTTATGCTACATTACAGTGGATTCCGGCGTCCGTGGCCCATCATGGCAAGCGGCAGTGAAGATAAATCCAGTTTTTAATCTCCAAAGATATATAAAACAAACTCTGTCCTCTCCTCCTCTCCTCCTTTTCCTCAAGAAACTACAGGCACACACAAAAACATGTTATGTGTATGATATCTGAACTGAAATTCTCCAAAAGAGCATCAACACAACAAATATGGCCAAGAGATATATGGCCATTCAGTGACTGTCTTTAATTAGACCTTAATATCATTTAAATGAGTAAGTTGTATAAAAATTCACCCTGCATACAGTTGTTATGAGGGGATGAATTAGCTATAGAGACCATTTAACATGATTTAACATGGAGTCTTATGGAGACTGACTCACTTTTGGAGGCAGCATCAGGTGACCATTTAACTCAGTTCTGAGAGTCAGAGTTTGTGGAGTCCATGCCAACTTTAGCACATTAAAGCAAAAAGGGGGACATATATGATCCTGAATTATTAAAGATTCAGCTTTTCGTTGAAATTTTTAAACTGATATTTGCATTTGAATACAATTGCAAAGGTCAAAATTCCTAAAAAGGAAGCTGAATGAGTGACCGACAGTTGGGAAGCTGAGGGCTGAAGACCAGAGACAGCTTTGTTCTCCTTCATGAACATCCCCCTGTGTGACGACTGATGAGGACTCACGACTCACGACCTTGAATTATAAAGCCTAGAGTACAGAAAACGCCACTCATTCCTGTGAACCTACCTACACACACATAAGACATAGAAACTACAAGAGCAACCTCTAACGCCCACTGCCGCAGTGTGACTTATTGATTAAGTCAGTATTTTAATGCAAAGAATATCCAGGGCATTGTTGCATAACTGAGATTAAATGATGCATACTCGGCTCTCGCTCTGAAAATCACGACTCTCACATCAACAAAGTGCACATGAAGTGCCCTCCTCAGGGTCAGCTGGATTGCTAGCGTGGCTGAATATTAAACAGCAGATAGAGGAGTGATGATTTTGAGACTCATTTTAGAATAAAGCAGAAAATGGAGGCTGCTTTCCAACTCACCCACTGAACTCAAAATGCAAATGAGCGTCGATCTCGCCGCCCTGCGCGACTGTGCGCACGGTGGGCATTCATACTCTTCGGTGAGCATAATGATCACGTGCCGTGCAGGTCCCAGCAGCTGCAATCTGCATGTAAAACACAGTCGCCGCCAGATGCAAGCATGCAGGTGACTGGAGTTATCAATAGTTCCATTTTAGCATGGTGATTGCAATCCCTCGACATCTCATTTCTAATTTCCAACAAATGACTTCAAGCTCAAAGCCACATGGGGACATACAGTGCACAAGTTTCAGATTACGGTGTGGAGAAATCGATTAAAGTCTGCTCTGCATACTGAAGAGAGATTTAAAGCCGCATGCAGGGAGCACGTGTGCCGAAAGGACAGGACATCCACTCAGGGAACACAGCACGGGCGCATTTTGATGCTAATGCCCCTTATTACCATACATCTCGCACATCTTTTCCATCGAGATGGGAAGTGCTGATTTCACACAGAAGCGGAGGCACTGGAACAAACAAAGTCGGCACAGGTCTCGCATAGGCTGCCACAATTATCTGCTCGGTTGATCCCGTAGAATTGCAAGGCTGCTGGGCTTACGGCTTCATCAACAAGCCACCGAAGTCCTGAAGGTCGCGTCTGTTGTGCTCTGCAGTGGGTTGAGCGCAGGAATAAACTGCTGTCAGTCACACAATCGGCCATTTGAAAAGGGCCGAGGTAAATACGCCGCTCTCTCAACCATGTTTGTGGTCTCAAAGGGATCCTGATCGCACAGATTTTCACCGGTGTGATGAAACTGTCTGTAAGCCCAGTGAGAGTGATGCTCTAGAGGGGGACATGTAGGTCTTTCATCATGAAGCTTTTAGTTGGTGATGATGGTCACACCTGTTGAGAGGCAAACCTAGAGCGCTGCAACAGATACAGACGCAGCAGCTGAAAAGTCGTTCTCCTCATTTCTGCCATGTTTGAGTGCTAATGGAGTGTACAGAAGCTTATTTCCCCCGCTCTCTTTCTGTGTCTCTCTCTCTCTCTCAGTCTCCACCTCTTCAGTCGATACCTGTTAGAGCTATCATTCGCCATGGAAACCCTGTACCACACTGTTTAAGTGACAAATGTGAGAATGAAGCGAAGCACGGCCCACCTGGCCAGAGACTGAGGAGAGTCGGTTTTACATTTACATTTAGGCAGCTGCTTTTGTCCAATGTAACTTATAAGACTAAATAAGTATATTTGTCACAAGAAAGAAACCACGACATGTCACCATTGATAAAGTAAAAAAGAAAAAATAGAATCAGTTTTCAAGCCCTCGTCTGAGCATCGTAAGTGCTGTGATTTAAGTGCTAAAACACTCTGAATGATTGCGGTAATCAGACAGCAACACCTCACACGAGTACATAAGGCAACGTCAGAATGTACAACGAAACATGCTGTTTGTTGTTTTGATCATGGGGAACTGGGTAAAATAAAGTATATCTAGTAAAACACAGTTAAGTGAATCAAGACTCTACAAAACAAAGAACATTTGGCTTCGTACAACATCACTGAACCACCAGCGAGGCTGTGGACTCACAAATTCTCTCCACGCCGAGAATGATAACTATTGCAATTATAGATTGATCGTTTTGATAATCGGTCCACACCACAACCATGACAATGACAATGACAGAGGTGACCGTAAGAATACTATTCAAAGCGATTTGATTAACTAGAGAAACACTGACAGCCAGAATGGACATGACAATACAGAGCCATAAATTAGCTTATAAGTGCTTATAATATTGATGATTAGTTTGCAAATTACACATAAATAAAACCTAATTTTACCTGAGATAAAATTGGCAGAATAATTGATGTTGACTCAGAAAGTTTTGCAGAACGTTATCATTTATCACTGTAGTTTGTTAGTGTTATACTGTAGTGAATGTTACAGTGATTGCTATTTGTTTGTTTTGGAGATTTAATAACCTGCCATTCTGTCACTTCAGAGATTTGGGCTGTCAGAGCATCAAGGTAAGTCTAATTCTCCGTCTCGTTCTTACCTCTCTCTGCCCTACAGGTTGCCGTCTCTCCTGCTGTGACAGGCAGCATCACATGATCAAACAGGCGAATATGAAAAATCCCCAGAGAGGGCAGTTTGGCATCACTTCACACCCAAGCAAACAGATTAGCTTCCGTTTGCCTGTAAAACTTTGTTTTTTGGGTCACTTCCTGGAGCCGAGCTGGAATCACGTTCTCACCCTGCGTGCTTTAAGTTTTTACTTCAGCATTTCTTGCCTGTCAGCGACGATGTTTGTTTGTTCCGTTTACTGCCGGTGACAAGTCGTCGCTACAGCTTATAACCGACAAATCAGTTGTGGCACTCGTGAGTGACATCTGTGCTGGAGCAGAGAAACCAGCGGAATCATAGTTTTTCTGTAAGATTTCTTTTTTTTTTTTCTCACACCGGCGCATATTTTTCTCCGTGCACAGACACAGAACAGCACATGCTGTTCTTGTGTGATTGCTCCTACTGTACTTAAGAGAGGAAGGATATTTGCATCCAGCCATATGTGAACTTCATTGTCCCCGAGGTTATGAAAACGTTGACAGGAACTGGAGTAGTCTGGCAAAATACAATAACACGTGTCTGCATTGTTAAAGGTGTTCACTTTCTTTGTAGCTTTTTTACCAGTCACAAAAATGTCTTCAAATAATATAAAAAAATGTTTTAAGGAAAGCATGGCCAAAGTGTGAGAGAGAGGATAACATCAGCTTAAACACTCATGCGACCTCTTCAACTATCAGTCTGCATGTCCTTTAACATCAATCAAGCATAAAAATCAAATGTCAGGCGAACGGAAAACCTCCCGTGACTCCGGGTTCAAACCAAAATAAAAACCAAAACAGTGAGGATTTAAGGTTCTGACAGCAGCGTCCCCTCATCACTCGAGCGTGTGCGTCCATGCGTGAGTGTGAGATGATGACCTATAGTTCGGAGGTCTTCATCCATCTGGAAAGCTCTGCAGGGCTTCTGTAAAGAGAAGCAGGCCTGATTGATCGCATTTCAGAAATCTCTCTTTGAAGAGAGAGGTCAGGGCAACCTCGACCGGCCTCCCTCAGAGCCCTTCAGCCTCATTTACTCCGCTGCTGCACAGGCTCTCGCTGGGCATTTACCTCAGGTTTGTTGTGTTTGTGTTGTTCAGAATGGTTACACTGACATCAGGCTTTTTTTTTTTCTTGTCTGCCTAAGCACCTGTTTATGCAGCCAAGACTTTTGACTATAATTCTATTTTGACCTCATGTTTAATTCACAGAGCAGTGAATCTGCATCTAATCTTAGACCGGAGGATGGCTTTGTTGTTGTTCTATAATTCAGCGATTCAGAGACTTGATGATTTATGAAATATGTACGTCCTAAACTACTATCACAGTAAGGAATATTATCTGTACTGTCTATCAATGCAAACTGAGTGATGGGGCCAGAATGACCCTGCAAATTAAGAGTGTCAGGTTTTCCACGGCACAAATATTCACAGAGTAGTCATCCTCACAGCAATCTATCATAGCTGAATGATAATGTGGCTGAAGTCCTTCACTGCAATTTTCCGTGAGAAAAGAAAAGAAAAGAAAAGAAAAGAAAAGAAAAGAAAAGAAAAGAAAAGAAAAGAAAAGAAAAGAAAAGAAAAGAAAAGGTGAGGATGCCTTATTATAAAATACTTTATCTACACTATCCCTTCTTGCATAGATGTGTTATTTCCATGCCCCCTGTTACATTATCACATCCCAAAAGAAGAAGTGCACATTTCTATCATGTAAAATTGTTTATTATGATGTTCCCATGTCTGTGCATCTACAGTTGTTCAGTGTTATATAACTCGTGTGTTTTAGAGTGTTTGATCAGTTTCTCATGACGTATATATTTTATGTCATTCCTTGTAATCATATAAAAGCAATAACTATGACAATGAAAATCAGTTTTGCGTCATTCATAAGCATGATTGTTGAGTTCTGCTACTGTCGTCGAACTTTGAAGTTCCAGTGTAATGTTTCATTAGTCAGCTGTTGCCGACAGCGAGTACAGGTGTGGCGGTCATTGCTGGCACCACGTAGAGTTGTGGGTGAGCTCTACACGGTGCACGGTGACATCATCCACATGTGACTGGTGTCGGCTACAACATGTGCACATATTTTTTTTTTCTTCAAAGAAAAAAAATAAATGACTTTTTTTGTGTGTTGTTTCCCCTCCAACATATTTATTTTAGGACAAACTTTGTCAGAAAATATTGAAATACTAACACAAAACTGTCCAAACCACAGAAAAACCATGCGGACAAGTGAATTTGGGTTTATTTACCCAAATGCTATTTGGCTGCGTCTGTCCTGTTCCCTCTGTGTAAGGGTGTTGAATGTGAAACTGTGACTCATGAACTGTCACAGGATGTGAATGCGATCCAAGCGCATCACTTTGCTCAATGACCTACTTAGTTGCTTATGGACAGTCATCTTGAAAAAAAACAAAAACAAAAACAAAACAACATGGGGTGGCTTTTGGGTCGTAATCTATCTGAACAATTCACTGCATATCCGGTGACAGATTTGGTACATCAAACAACAAATCAATACTTATCTGCTGGACAGATATGTGCGAATATATGTGCAGGTGTGCATTTGCATTCTCTGTGTCCGTGTGTGTGACATCTGTGTGGAAACAAAAGAAATAGGAGGTCTTTTATTGTTGCATCGTGTTAACATTAGTCTAAAAATAGAATGAACGAATGAAATCTGACTGTTTGCTGATCATGAAAGACTTCACAGATGCACATTTCCTGTGCACCTTAACGAGTGTGTTCCCTCGTCCCGCGAGTGCACGCATGCACTGTGTGTGTGTTTGCAAAGGACATGTCATCTGGCCTGTTGTCTTTGGATCAGGTGGTTTTCTGTCGACTTTTCCGGAACAGCAAGTATCTATTTATTTCACAGGACTGACAAAGGCTTTCCGAGCGTGTTGTGTATACGTCAATGAGGAAACAAAGGCATGTCACGTTTGTGTACTTTTTTTCTGTTTATCTGTTTCATCGCATTCGTCTGTCACTTTTGATATTTTTGTCCAGACTGGTGACCAGAGCTCAGACGCAGACCAGACTTGAAGTTTCAATACAGGATTTATTGAAAAAAGCAAAAACTAATTGTGGTTCGAGTGGCAGGAGGTTCTGATGAGTCAGAGAGTGGGAACGGGGTCCGGGCTCCAGTACTCTAGGTCTCTCGGGACTGGCAGGCAGAACTGGGTCAGGGTTGCCCCTTGTCCTCCGGTTCTGTTTGTCATATTCGTAGACAGGATCTTGAGAGACTGTCCTCAAAATTGCGTACCTGCTCTTCGCAGATGACACGGTTCTGATTGGCTTCTTCAGTCCCTGATCTCCAGAAGGTACTGGGGTAGTTCACAGCTAAGTATGAAGTTGTTGGGCTGAGGGTCAGCACCTCTAAGTCTGAGGCCATGGTTCTCTGTCAGAAAACAGTGGATTACACCTGCCGGTTGATTGGTGAGCTCCTGCCCCAAGCGAAGCGGGATAACATTTCATTGGGCTTTGGAACACCTCGGGATCCCCCAGGAGGAGCTGGAAAGTGTTGCTGGGGAAAGGGGCATCTGGAATACCCTCCTCAGCCTGCTGCCACTGCAACCCCACCCCAGAAAAATGGATGAAAATGGATGGATGGCAAAAGAAATGTCAAAACAAATCAAATCAAATCAAATCAGTTTTAGTTATATAGCCCAAAATCACAATCACATTGCTTCAATGGGCTGTAGAGTGAATGACCTCCTCTGTCCTTGGACCCTCGATTCGAGTGAGAAAAAACTTAATGTCACAGGTCAGGATTCAAAAATCAATCTTGAAATCAACTCCCATTATGTTTGGATAGATTAGAAGTAATCAGTCCCTTATATTGAAATAGCAAATCATTAAATACTTCCTCTTTCCTAAATGGCTCTAATGTCACATATCGCCCTGATGAGTGGAAGTCAATCCGTGCCAGAATGTGCATTGGTGCGGCTCCGAGAAAAAACATCAGAGAGCGAATGCTGCATTCATTCACTGAGTATTCAATTTTACCAGTTTAATCCTTTGAATGAGGACGATGTAACGTGTAAGTAAGAATCATTTTATTACAGGAATTAATGTAAAATCAAGTACCATCTGTGAAAGATCAGCCCAGATGGAATTTCATTTGTGTTGTATCAGAGCCAGTATCTTTCACTAATTGGGTGGTTTTCATTGGCAGAAACTGAATACACAATATACGATAGAAGATGATGCAAATACGAGATGAATACTAAGATGAGGCAGATGAAAATCACTGCTTCTGACTTTTATTTATTCATTTCCCATACAAACTTTTGAACTTGCGCCGTAAGAATGAGTCATCAGACAGAAAGGGAAAAATAAAGTCCAAGCACAGTAACTCAAGCATTTTCTCCAACACTGTGAAAATATAGGAGAATCATTTCAGAGTGGCCTTTAAATTGACTCTGTCATTTTGGGAGGATGATCTCCTTTGAAGAGTAATCCACTTCCATTTAAGGTATCTCACTCTTCAAACAGGGCCCTCCGATTGTCTGGTCTTTCTCCGTAATTGGAAACCACATTAGACCCACTCACCGAACAACTCCACCTGTCTTTCCTCCTACGCCCTCGGTCACTTCAAAGTCATCCAAACACTATGCAGCACTCAGATCTAATGGATACGCCGACCTCCTTATTCAAACAAAAGAGACAGGTATGCTCCCCTAGATTTCAGGCAATTACCAGAATAAGTTTGCGGTTTGGAAGTTTGATGGCCAGGTGTTACATAAAGCTTACATAACTACAGGGCCAACAGGCAGCGGCAGGATACTAAAGAAGCAGAATGTATTGTAAAGATCACGGGGTCACCGAGTAATGAGAACCGCCTGGGCGTCGTTCTGCGAGCACACTGAACCATGTCAATCAGATACCAGTTTCGTCTCTTGTCTGCTCATGCAGAGAATGGGTGGTGGGCGGTGAGATCTGTAGAGACTGAAGGGAAACACTGACAATGAGCATAAATTACCACAAATTCATCCCCTGCTTCTGGGAAAAGTGAGATGAATGGGAAGGTAATGCACACAGGGAGCAAGACAGAGATGACTTTTTGATGTGCGCTCATCAACATCCCATTCATGCGAGACCTGGAGGGGATTGTGATCCTGGAGAGACGACGTGTTATGTAACAGGTGCGGTAGATGAAGCAGTATTGATCCAAATAAGATTCAAAAGGGCTTGATTTAAGTCTGCCTCTCTCTGTTATGTTACAGGCCACCTACTCAGACTTGGTACTGTCATCAATATCTGGTTAAGACACAATTTGTTTGCTTGGTTTCATATGTTTAGATGCAATTACGTAGAAAGATGGATGAGATATTGATTGGGTGCTACTCAGAATGGTTCAATAAGATATGCACATTTCATAGATGGGATCCCGGAAATACCAATACCAGCTCCATACGAGGGTAAAGTGGAGGACACAGTCAATTTTGAGACCAATAATTGTTTTTCATGTGCTAATGAAATGATTGGGCACAACATTAACCAGACAGCTTCACTAGTTTTCCTTTGAGGATATGAGCAAGAGCCCCAGAGCCACAGGGGATCACTGAGTCCATGCAAACGGATCCAAGTGTGGCTTTCTGTTTCCGCTTGGAGTTTTGTTCTGGACAACTGGATTTTTGTCAAGGACCACCATGTAATCCAGCTGAAAATCAAACCTGTCCATTATTCAACCAAGCACCCGTTTCCTTTATCCTCCATCCCTGTCCTTGTACTCACTGCCAGACATACAGCATCCCTCTTCTGCTTGTTTTCTTTCAGGATGTGGTTATATATGCTTAGATACAACAGCAATCAATATTTCCAGGCCAAGAGGTCAATGCTACATGTGGACATAAAGCTCATAAGATAAGTATATTAGTCGTTGCTCAATGTCTGCTGTTTTTTTTTGTTCTGCCGTTTCTACTTTAATGTTATGTAAACACTTATCAATTAAATAAGTAATAGGAAAAGCAACATTTTATACAAAACAACAACACTTCACAAAACACAAAATTTCACAAAATGCACCAATATATCCAATAAACCAGCTACACTTCAGAACATTTCAGAAAACTCAACAAAATATGCCAAAACACAAGATTTCAAACATTTCACAAAACACAAGACGTACCCAGAAATGCATCTTTTCATAAAGCATGATGTCAAATACAAACATGACATTTCACAAACCACAGTTTGTTTTTTTCCGAAATGTTGTTGTGTTTTGATCCTTGAGGCCACCACACTGAAGTGTCAAGCTCTGCATACTCTGTACAGTGAGGATTACATAACAACATCTGACTGAAACAACCATAATCAAAACACATTTTTGATTGGAGCTGTAGTGTGAAGTCTATTTAATGTGAACCAGGGATGTGTTAAACAAGGAAAAGTCCCACTAATCATTTCATCATCATCAGTTGCTTCCCTTTTCAAAGAAAAAGAGCTTCTGACATCCCATCAGCCCTTCTAGTCATACTGTCACTGTCAGATGAATGACAAACAGACTTTCAACCAGCTGTGAAATGGATGCAGCTCTCCCCCTTTCATTAATCACTCTTCTCACCATTTCCAGAATATGTGCGACAAAAATGTCACATCCCATCACATCCTGCCACGACGGGAACTATAGCGCTCATTAGTTTGATTGAACTTGAATGTGACGAAAA
This sequence comes from Acanthopagrus latus, assembly GCF_904848185.1. Lineage (NCBI taxonomy): Eukaryota > Metazoa > Chordata > Actinopteri > Spariformes > Sparidae > Acanthopagrus > Acanthopagrus latus. Next base: position 18,674,086 of record NC_051039.1, read on the forward strand.
GATATTTGTGCTTTGACACTTGGATGTCATTTTTACAGAGGGTGCTGCGACTCAACACCAGGAAGACGCTTGTAATGTGAATTTTGATCGCTCAGCGCATTTGTGCCTCCGTGGCAAAAGCGCAGCTAATCCTGCAATATGACGACTCACTTGTTTGAAAGATACTTTCATGTGACCAAACTTCTTCAGAGCAGTTTTAGATATGACATACAGCAGGATGTGAACTCTGAAGGGGCATGTAATAAACAACTTCTAAATCCTAGCAGCAGACTTGTGTGCAAAGCAGGAAACTAAGCACAGGTGTAACTAATGACATTAAGGATGCCACAGTCTTGCCTGCCTGCAGAGCTCTGAGCTGTGTACAGAATCCACAGTATCCTAAGCGGGTTTTCAGCATGTAGCGTGACATGGTTCACATGTGCAGGTGCTCTCACTTATTTTGGCTCATTACACCTCGTGTCAGCACAGTGTGAGTGTTTATAGACTGAGATTGATGAACATCTTTCTCAGGCTCCACTTACGCCTGGTATTAACGCCACAGCCCGCAGTCATGTGGCCAGGCCGATTATGTCGAGTTCACGTGACTTTCAGCGATTCCTGAGGTCACACTGCGCTTACTGTTTGTCTTGTGTCCCCCTGTCCGTGGCAGACATTTTAACTTGTCAAAATGCCTTTCATGCATCTGGAATCTTGCTGTGGTTTGCACTCCGCCAAACTGAACAGTGACAGAAAGTCAGATGTCACATCAGTCCAAATTATTTGTGTGCTGATTTCCAGCAAAAAATAAAAAAATTTAAAAAATCTGTGGAAGAAAGAGAAAAAAATGTGTGTGAAATCTGCATATTCTCACACGAGTTTGATTATATTTCAAGATGGTCTTATTTATCAGTCCTGCAGAGTAATAACTCGAATGTAGGAAATCTTTAAAGTATGGGTAGTTAAACGTGTTACACATTTACATTGTGACAAACAATCTTAATTCTACCGCAATGGCAAATCTGCCGAGTTCACATCACTCGTGTAAGGCATTATGTTAATGAGAGCTAGATTTGAGAGCTGAGGATTATAACTGTGTGTTGTCTCACAGGGCAACCGAGGCAAGGAGCGCATGCAGTCACTTGAAATACTCCCTTTACGACACACGCACATACACAGATACACACACACACACACACACACACACACACACACACACACACACACACACACACACACACACACACAAACTAAACAAACATGCCTGGCTGCTATCTGTGAGCTGTATGAATGCAGCAGGTAGGTGCAAAATGACCATGTTAGAACAAAGCCTGAAAGGTTGAACGTACAATGTTTAGGAACACGTAAGCCTCAAGATATCTGTTATCTGCAGAACCCTGGCTCGCATGTTTGCTGCCGGTACATCATCTCATCCTTTTCTTGTAGATTTCAATCAGTAAATCCCTGTAATGTATGGCTTTCTGCACAGCTTACTGGCAGGCACATGGACAAGAGCGAAGAACGTGTACTGTCACATATGGGTCCTAATAAGCCTTGGGCAGTGAATGACTTTGGTGCCATATGCCACCCTCATTTGTGTCTATACTGGAGGGATCAAAACCGACAAAAACGCAGAAAACCAAACTCCAGAAAGATCTATCTATCTATCTATCTATCTATCTATCTATCTATCTATCTATCTATCTATCTATCTATATATCTATCTATCTATCTATCTATCTATCTATCTATCTATCTATCTATCTATCTATCTATCTATCTATCTATCTATCTATCTATCTATCTATCTTCCTTTGTTGTTTGATGGTATTATTCGAATATATAAAATAAAATAGATATAAAATACAGCCACTTTAAAGTGCGACTTACATTACTTTTATTACTTATATAACATATGCTAATGTTCACTGTCTATTGAGTAATCAGTAATATCAGTAATATGACACTGGCAGGGGGAAGACTGATTCTTTGAGTTCATTTTGTGTCGGAACAATTCTTCATTCATTAAAGTTTTAAATTCAGGACATTTATCTGTAATAGTGTAATAGGGTATTGCTGCTAAATGATCTGACTTTGCTCTTTCGCTGACCTGAAGGAAACTCAAACATACGGTGCTGCCAGCTGTGAATAAAGATAAATATTGTTTTAACACTTCAAAAAGAAAAAGGTGTGTGTGGGCAGTATATGCAGAAGATCTCAAAAGCGTATGTGATGCAGACAGTGACAAAACACTCAGAAGTCTACAGAAACTGTCACAACAGTGCCGATCCTTGTGTACATCAGCTCTTGGGGCAATTAATCCTGAGGCGACTCCCATTTACCGTAATGTTAGGTAACAGGCTATAAGTGCTTCGCATAAATCTCCCGTTTGTTGACAGAATCTGGCTTTTATCTCCTCTTTCCATTCCTCCATCCATCTGTCTTCTCTCCTCTCCTCCATCTATCCATCCTGTCTCGCTGTTTGTCTGTCAGTCAGTCTCTTATCGTGTCTCATTTGATCTGACCCCCCCACCCCTTCTCATTGTGGATGATATAACCATCTGTGGCCGCTCACCTGACCAATGACCACTGGGCCGTCAGGGTGATAATGCAAACCTCTCTCAGAGGAGATAACGCAGCCCACCTGGATAATTGGCCTGACACACACACACACACACACACACACACACACACACACACACACACACACACACACACACACACACTCACACACACACACGAGAGATGAAGCCAGGGGCACACAGTGAGACATCTCTCAGTTACCATGGGAACTTGACCTGAAGCCCCTGTATACACTCACACACACATCTCAGTGGTGTGTACTTTGCCCCCGTGAGGTGCTCAGAGGAGAAGCAAACTTCAAACAATGACAGGTGATGTAACGAGGCAGCAGGGCCACTTGCAGAAACGGGGCCCATGTCTCCTGCAGATGAGCGTCAACACCAGCTAAACTTATTGCACCATGATAATGTGAAGGGAGCAATAAATCCAAAATACTGTCAGGTGCTGTTTCTTTGCTATGACAAAAGTATTTAACCCAGACTGCTATTATAGCTGGATGGCAAACAGTTCTCAGGATTAGGTGGAAGACGCCTGGAGAGCATGCTCCACGGGACTGAGTTACTGAACTGGGAGAAGTAGCTACATATAAAAAAAAGTGTCGTGCAGGACAAGAAAGAAAAATATCTCATCAAGAATTTTTTTTTTTCCTGTCAATCCACTTCTATGAGAGAAATGTTTGTCTTTTTATGTATTCACTTACATTCATCCATTTATTTTAGAATGTAATTGTACTCGGCAACAGTTTAATAGGCGAACAGATTGAACAGGTTGACCCCTCTTATGTCAATGTTGCGTAGCGGTGAGAATGGGGAGTATGAGTATGTTTGAAATAAGATGTATTATATATCATGTGTTATAGGACTGATGGTAATATCGCAAAATAAAATAATTGAGGAATAAAGGAAAGGAATTCAAATGCAAACACATAAATTATGTTTTTTTCTAAATATACCTTCATAATGGAACAAACTATTGCACAGCAAAAAGGTTCTGTAAGTTCACTCATTGGTGATTTGGCCCTTTTGAACCCTGCAGCCTGGTATCAGTAAAGCAGTTTGGAGTCATTATTCCATCAGAGGGTGACTGTTGAGTGTGTAACTTGTTCCCCCTGGTGGTAAGAAGTGCATGTTACAAGAACAGAGAGAGACACTGATGCAGTTTGTTGCTGTTCAAAAGAAAAACAAAAATATCTCTGATAACAGAAGATAATGTTCCTTTTTAAACTTAAAATAAATCCTACAATACGTTCTCATCTCCAGGTCCATTCAGTGGCTGTCGTGGAGCTTTGAGTCATAACGCACGGTCGCCGTCTGCACATAGAGTTTGTCAATCAGTCAGCAAAACATCAGAGAACCAGTTTGATTGTCTGCAATCTCCTGACATCTGATTCAACTCAACGATCAAGCACAGCTGTTGTGTAGCTGTAACTCTGTGACCTGAGGCGGGATTGTTCATTGCCTGTTTACAAGGTCAAAAGCATGACTCAGTTATAGCTTCGTTCTTCTTTAAGGAGCAACTTAAAGACTAAATTACGTCAATGTTGCAACTATGATCAAGCAATGACATTTAGTTTTGTAAAATATCGCGTTCTGCCCTACCTGTAAAGCTTGAAGTCAGTCACTGACATGTATTTTTCGAGGTTTGATCGGAAACCTTTCCAACCTAGTCACCTGCATACATGTTGGCATTTCTGCAAAAGACACAGTCCCCTAACAATACATGATAGGGACTCATTTTTAACACCCTTTTTTGAAATGCCCCCAAGAATAATGCATTGATCGGGATTAAAAGAATTAGTGAATATAATTTATGTGGCTTTTAGATTGGGTGCTTTAATTATGGTTAGGCAGTTATGGTTGGGTTATAACTTACAAAGACTGATACAGGGCTATCAAGTTTGACATTGCATTAGCTTGACTGGATTAAAGGGGACTGCTGGGAGTGTGCGCTCTACTGAGTACCAAATCTACATGGTTATGGTGAAGAAGTGATCATGTGTTGGCTTATCTGGTTCCTTCAACACCAGTTTTGTTTGTTTTGTCACCACTAACACAGCTGTAAAACGCCCAAAACTATAGATTAATATCCAGTGGCTCCCGCTCACAAATGTTGAAATACCATCTTGAACAGTGTTTTCTTGCATGCCAACTGTCACTCCACCCAAATCCCCTTCCCCTCCTGGCATTAAAGTCGGTCAATGCATTTGTCTATTGGTAGTTTTTTATGTGAGCCAGCAGCTCTTGACTTAAGACTTTCTTGGCACACTACTTTAAGGTGCACAGCCATTCAATTTATTTCATTTGGCAGATGTCTAAAATATGTGCTAGTCAGGCACAACCCAAGCAACATAAGACATGAGTGAATGACAAACCACAACTTATTTTAATAATTAATTTATTTCCCTTTAAAGACTCCATTGTGAGAGCTGATTACTTGCTCAGATTTTTTTCTGTAAACATTAATGTTGTCTAAAATGTTCTTGAATACTCCACATATAACAAAACAAAAACACAAATTTACAAAATTAAAAATTTAAAGCAAAACCAAAAGAGTCAGTGAAGTAAAGTTCTTGTTCTTAAACAAACAAACAAAAATGTACAGAGATTAATTCAAACTTGTGCATCCAAAAGGAGACATTACCACAAGTAAACTAAATCAAAACAGGTCTGCAAGTCCTGCCAAGTCAAGTCAGTTTCATTTATGTAGCCTCAAATCACAGTCACATTGCCTCAGTGAGATTTACAATCTATACAGTTAACAAACCTGTCTGTCCGTGGCTCAGAATAAAAACCCCTAGAAGCAGGGAAAGAAAAGAAATGGAAGAGACCTTGGGAAGATTCACAGAGGAGATATCCTTCAATCAGGACAGACACAACAGACCAACAGAATCCTATAGTATACAGGTTTCAATGACAAAATATCAGATAAATGGTGATATATCATATTTATCATTGTCATAATTTAATACATGATCATTTCCATTTAAAGCATTACTGTGATTGTTCTGAGTCTCAATTAAAAATGTCCATTTGGAATAATTCTTATATATCATTAATTATTATAATCCTGACAAAGTATTCTGTATATCATCGGTAATGTTTCTCAAATTACATAATTATTCCCCAAAATACGTTTAAGACAACAATTACGATATTCAAGCTATGTGCGTGCGTGTGTGCCTGTATCTAGATGCATCCACATGCGTGAGAAACTGGTCAAGGTGACCTCATCTTTGTTTACCCGGCGAGCTCACAGCCGCAGCCACGTCTTGGTGAAAGCTCGACCTGCCTCTGTGTGGCAGCGACCTCATAACAGCATCAACAGAGTCATTCTGACTTGAAAGGGCTCTCAAAAGAAGGTGTACTGAGGCGGTAAAAAGGAAGAGTTTTAGGAGCTGGGTTTGTCCTTCAGCTTCAAGCTACACCTGCCAAGACTGGAGTGGGGGCGAGATGAAGAGTGATCTGTCATCTTGCTCATCTGCTGTACCCAGGGAGCTGGTTGCTGGTGAGACTTGAAATATATTATTTTAGGCAAAGCTATTACTTTAAGAGTACAGAAAATATCTTATTCTCATTTACTCTTGGTGGTAAAGAGCCACAGGTAGTTTTGGTCTTGTTTGCCTAGGTTGGAGATATCGATCTCAGAGATTTCTGCAACTTCACTGATAACACCGAGAAGATGGAAATTCATTTATATTCAGTTATTCATTCAATTTATTAGAATTACTTTCTACAGAAAAATGTGTCCTATTTCTTACTTTTACGCATTTTTTTACATCCTGTGAGTGTCACAAAGGCATAATATTGGATGTTTGCAGATAGCTGGTGTACTTTGTGAATGTTCCACTTCACTTACACACAAGTGAAGCCTCATCTCATCAGCAGAAATGTTCATCATGACTCGATGCCGCTGTTTCGCTGGCCAGTACCAATGTCATTCCGATCTAACAGTGCATGCTTTAAATACAGTGTTTTGGGCTTGGGCTCAGAAAACTCAGAGGAATCAAAAAAAAAAAAAAAGATGTCTGCATGAGCATATTATGAGACAAGTTATCATTAACCCTTTAAATTAGTTCACGTCTCAGTGATCACATCTGCTCCACCAGAGGGCAGCATCCACCCGCAAACCACAAACAGAGCGGCTGCGTGCCATGAGGGCGCCTGTGTCCGGCTATTTGATATTTTGCCCACAGAGGCTTCTGTATCTCTGACGGATGTAATTCATTCGTCTCCTGAGATATTGTCATTCTGTTCAAAACAGATGGATATTCTTTTCATGGTGCTCTTGCAGAAAGCGTGAACTCACAGAGCACTGACATTTTCATCCCACGCTCTCTCAGAAACAGATACATGCTCCTGAAATTAAGAATTGAAGCAGTCGCCAAAAGGAGGCCTTGAATATTTCCAGTTATACTGTGTGTGTGTTTCTGTGTGCGTGTGTATGTGTTGTTTTCTGAAAGAGCGTAATTAAACCAATATGCCCTGCATCCCTCATGCTTGAAAAGTTAAAGCAAGTAAGTTTATACAATCTAATGATTATCAGCCACCACAGCCTGAAATCACCCTGTTGACCTCAGCCAAAGGTTACAAGGAAGAATCATAAATCTTTCAGCATGCTGGATGACGCACATAACTGGGCGTGCTGTTGACCTGGATTTTGAACATTTAAAATCGATACATCTCAGTACCTCATTGTTCCTTATCTGATGTCTTATCACACTTTGTGGCGTGGCTTTTCTTTGGAAAATCAATTATTTCAGAGAGACACCAAGTAAGACTGAAACAAATAAAAATGTCCTCATAGGTCCCTTTGATTCAACTCCACTTGTGACTTGCCGACTTCCCATGACTTCAGGGTTCTGGAATGAATAGCTTGCAATGTACCTGCCAGAACTGGTGCTCACCAAGGAACAGTTGAAGGCCCTGTCTGAGCTTTTCAACCTCAGGGAACTGTGGATAGTCAGGAAGCCCTCTTCCTCCACACGTTTCCAAGTGTCTACATGAGGCCCGCTGGAGTACTTGTGGGAGCCATGAAACCAGTGCACATCTCCGTCTGGGCAGACATGTTCGAAGGTGCAGTTGTGACGGTTACCTTCCAGGGAACCCGTGACTTTGCCGCAACACTCTGAGGAGAAGACCATAAAGAGTTTTTAAAATTAACTTCAATTATGTACCAGATGAAAACATACCTCACTGATTTCCTATATCAAATCTATACTAGTCACAATGTAACAAAGTAACTAAGTACATTTACTCAAATGCAGCACTATTTCAATTCATTCTGTGGAGGGCAAATTGTACTTTTTACTCCTCTGCAAGGATTTGATAAGTTACTCTGCATATTCAGATTTTATACACAAAATCTGCAAAATATTATCCTCAATTTTTGTTTTACTCCATTGCCAAAGAATATCCATAACAAAATGGAATACAACAGAGTAAAACATAGATGAATAGATTACCCCAAATAATACAGTTCACATCAGCTCAGGTTTGCTGGTGTTCATAGCGTAATTTGATTGGTCTTCATGGCTATAGTGCAATTTAATTTTATCAGGAGAAATCCTCTGATCGACCAGCTAAACTACTCATTTTATAGAATTAATTAAATTACAAGGTATTTCTAATAAGTCATTAGGTCTAGGTCATTAACTAGGAGTAGAGCTTTGCACTTATTTACTGCCATGTCAAGCTGCTGTTCCTGAGCTGTAGCGTTACATAAGAAATAATGAGTGTGGTATTCATTATTTAGGGATAAAGCATATTGTTATCTTTAACTATAAAAAATGTGTCATGTTAGAAACGGGCAGAAAATGTTTTTTACACCATTAAGTAACGTTAACAAGCACGCTACAAGTATTTGAGTCCACAGCTCTAATTAGTGGTTTTACATAACTCAAACAAAGCTAGTTACACACTTGCACAACAGCATGTAACATTAATGCAGTGAAAGGGGGAAGATGGAATGTCACATTTAGTGTCTATGATCAATAACTACTTTAAATTACATTTCCAACATGCTATTTCTATTTTAACTTCAAGGTACCCTGTGGAGTTTTGAATCATTAGTAGTGCTGTGGAGCAGTGATTTGTGTGTGCGTCCCTGTTTAATTGTCTCACACTGTTCTACTGATGGACAGGTGGCTGAAATAAGCCAAGAGACGCAGCAATGAGTAAAAACAGTTTTTCCTATTTTTTCTGTTGCAATCAACACAATTGTTAGACATCAAAGATGCACGGAATATTTTGGATGAGTATCACTGAATTTAAACTTCACGCTTTTTTCTTAACTAAAAAACTACACAAGGCACTTTTAGATACCGAATCTGAATACTAATGCCTCACTGCAATTGAGAACAAGCCTGAAAGAAGCAGAACAGTCTTGTCATATTTTGTACATTTATGACAGCTGGCAAGAATAAATGTGGACTCTGACCTTGTAACTCCACCGTTGAATATTTATGCGCAACTCCCTGGTTGGACCGCAGTTTGCACATGAATTTGTTTCCGATGTCCATTGGCTGCACTTTGTAGAAGATGAGGGACAACTGTCCATGTTTATACTCACAATCGAAGTTACTCAGAGATGGTTCCTGGTATACGGTCAAATTTCCTTTGCTCTGAGAACATAAAGTTGTTCCCTCTTGGAACCACTCCATTTGGAAGACTGATAATCCATTTTGAGATGACGACACTTTGCAATTAAGGGTAACCTCTTTGCCACACTCTGCAGGAACCCTTGGACTCACCTCTAGTACCAACTCTGTGGACAAAGACACAAATTTGTACTGAGATTTAATGGAAACAATGGCTTCTCGCTGCTTTCTTCATATATTAAAGCGAGCATTATTATCAAAAGAATATTACACCCTGATTCTGAAGGGTCTTTTTCAACAACAAACTAGTTTAAAATCATTTTACACATACCTTGTGTTGTGAGAGTGAGAACAGGTAGTAGCCAGACAAGTAGATGCAATGCTTTGAGCCCCATTGTCAGCTGCTTTCACTTTAACACAAAGGACAATCAAATTAAAACAAAACTCAGTGTAAACACACCACGTGTTTTACAGGGAGCTAGAAACCTTTTTCTGAGCAGGCGGATCTTACCTTAAGTCTTATATCTAAGCACAACTGACCTCAAGAGGGTTGGTGCTTCTCATCTGTGCCTCTCCCGTGTTCAGAGTCTCTGATTTCTTATATTGCTTTTTGTGCTTCAATATAGTCCTTCAGAGCCTTCAAAGTACAAGTTAATGATTACAAATGTATGGTAGGGAAAAACCAGGAAGGAAACGGGCTTATTACTGTGGGTGTGTGCTGGAGCCTCCACAGCAAATGGGAATGTGTGAAGTTTGATAGCGTGTGATAGCGAGAGAAAGTGAAACACGCAGACTGACTGTGAGAGCGAGGGCCTATTCATGAAGCAAGAAAAGCTGCCACAAGCACAGACTTGTGCAACTGCCTTTGATGTTTCCTCATTTCACTGCAAGGAACTTTCCATGAGGTCATTTTGACTATTCAATATTGTTCAAAAGACATGGCAACAACCACTGGAGAAACCCCACTGTCTGTTGTATTCCAAAGAGTCATTCTCACTCAGATAAGGATTTATGGTAAATTCATGAGTCACTTCATAGGAAGAAGTCACTGAAGAGTGAGAGAAGTTGCTCAAAATATGATTTGTTTCATAAGACACACATGTGGCCAAGAAGGACCCCCCAAAGTATCATCAAAAAACTCACGTTTGTGACCGTAACGCTCATTTGTACCATCTTGTGCTTTACATCAACATGTAACAACTGGAGGAGATGAATATCATCCCTGCGCATTAGTGTAACTGGGCAGCAGCTGATCTGCGAGCGGCGAAATACAGTGCGACGCCCAGTTGCTGGATGAGACATTTACTTTTGATAAAAACTAAACTTGATTACGGTGGGGAACACATCGACTATAGATATGTACTTCATATGACCCTACTTCAAAAAACACAAACTATCCCTTTAAATGTGCGTCCCTCTCAAGCCATGCATCTCCCTTCTTTGCAGGATGAGTGAGATGGATGCCTCTTCAAAAATATGTGGTCAAATGACCAACTTCTTCTATGGTTTTCTAGATAACAGGGGTGGCGCTACTTACCCCGTGGCACAAATTACCCTACTCTCCCTTACTTCCTGCTAAAGCTGGGGAAGATGAGACCAGACCTGCAAAAACAAGCCGATTTTGACAGCATCTGTTCCAAAATAAACTCTACCCATCAGGTCTCCCTTGAGTCTTTCCACCAAAACACATGGAAGCCTGACTAAAGATAAATTAGTGGCACTATCTCATGTTCCACTCACTCTATTACATTTTTAGACTAATAAAGATATAACAGACAACTCTGTTAAATGCAGAGGTACCACAGTAAACATTAATGTACCTCGCTCCAAAAAAGGTTACCCAAAGTCACAGTTACTCCTGGTGTGTGTTTTATGCTTACATTAGCTGTAAAGGAGGTCGTTGCTGTGGCTGTGTATGCTTTGTGGTACTTGGTTTGTGCATGAACAACTGTCTGTCACTGCTGCTGGCGCTCACTTGTTCTTTAGCTCAGGGGCTGTGTGCAGTGCTACTGAGTTAGCAAGACGCTAAACAGTTATTTTCTTCGACACAAAGCTTAACTAAGATTTTTAATTGTGTTGGTCAGCTGGTCTTGTTTGTTACTGCCGAACGCTGCTCCGCTCTGTTAACGTTAGTCTCTGTGTGGTGTCGTAAATTGTTATCGCAAACATGTGGCCTACTTAATCAGTCATTAATTAGAAGAGATGCTTGCAACCGCTGCCTTTTCTAGTACTCACTTCTGTCGAGCCAGTGTGTTAGCAGATCAAACCAGAGTGTTTGCGGGACAAACCAAGTGAAGTGAAGTGCGTTTTTACAGGGAGTTAACAAAGCAATTTAGTTTGATGAGAAAGAGAAATGTAACACTGTATGTGACATCAAATCCATAAACAGGCCGCATACTTATGTCTACTGAAGGAAAATGCCACCACTATTTATCTTATTGTTTTCAGCACATACCAGAAAGAAGCCAAAACCAGCACTGCTCACAGTATGCCTCCCTGGTGCAACGGTGCCTCGTGTCAAAAAACTGGTCAATGTACAATCATTGCATGGAAACACAGCCATGCAGTTTATTTTAAACTTAGAATAATTTCTAGATTTCTTTCAATTGTGAACTGTTGCCAGCTTCATAGGCATTGATTTTCAAGGTCACTGATTTGGACACTTACAGTATGAGTGTTAATTAGAAAGCTGCTTGTCCAGTGTGGTTGTCATTTACTTAATGAAGCGCTGGGAGACAGGGAGCAGCGGCTGCCAAAGACATCTCAGCCACTTTAGGAGCAATTTAAGAGATGCTGCGCTGTGGGGGTGAGAATCAGTGTTGTGTATTAAGTAGTTATTCAAGGCTATTTAACATCTTTTTCTGTGTAAACCTCAGTTTTGTTATTTTGGTTCTGAAAAATTGCAAATAGGCATGAGATGTGCACAACCCAGAATGGATCTGCAGCGGGTGATTAAAACCACCCACAACATCATAGGCACCCATGTACGGAGCACCAGTGATGTCAGTGAGGTGACATGTCTGCACGGACCCCAAAGCATACTTAAAGACAACACCCACCCCAGACACAGTCTTGTTCACTTTGCTGTCATCTGGCAAGTGATACAGAAGTATTTGCTGCTGTATCACCAGACCGCTGAGCGGCTGTTTCCTCAGGCTTAGTTATGTTGTTTTTTCTATATTACCAATTATGAATCCTTTCACTTCCTTTTATCTAAATAGTAGCATAACAGGACTGCAAAGTGCATTTCATTAAACAACCTTGTGTTGGAAAATGATGACACATGAATAATAATAAATATATCTTATATTAATCTGTTCAAATCACAAAATAATGGAAATGTAACTGACTGTTGCTACTTCTCTACCTTACATACCTGTGGGCATTTGCGGGGTCAAAAGTAACACAAATTGAATCTGAAGGAAGATTTCACAGGTTGCGGGGACCCGTGGAGATGGGATGTTGCAAAAACTGTGTACAACACATGCAAATGTGGATGTACCACGATGCAGACATGCTCCACATACAGCCCACTTAGAGGGCTCTGGATGTGATCAAAGGAGTTTTGATGCGTAAATACCAGAGCTCCAACCAAATGCAAGCAGCATCATGTTGTCCGTGTTCAGGCAGACAACAGTACTGCTGAACAATATTTTTAAAAAATGACAAACAAAGCCCCCTCATTTATTTCAATAGGGCCACCGCATGGACACAGCAGGTGTACTGAGTCCTGTCAGCATAAAATATCTGCAGCTCAAACTGATCGGGAAGTTGCATTGTGGGTCATGAAGGCACAGAGTTTCTACAAGGAAGAAGACTGCGTGGAGTAAAAAAGACATCAGTAACACTTTCCATGAAGCCATTGTTGACCAGGCACTCATGAATATTCATTATGCTTCATAACAATGATAATAACTCATTACGACACCAATGTCTATAATGACAGAACAGAATCTGACCAGTTTAATTGTTGGCAGATTCATCTCATGAGCATTATTTCCTCAAGCCAAGCAGACACACTGATGCTGATTTTAACATCTACCTGACACTTTCCCTTTAAGCAAAGCTCCAATTTATTGACTCTAATGTTAGTCATACACTGCTTGCTCTTCTTTCATTTTGATTATCTGACTTTCAGTGACATCAGTTTTGTGGGATTGTTATTTTTTCTTAAAAGATAAGATTGCCAGTGGCCAGTCTGTTGATTCAGGTCTTGAATCAACAGACTGGCCATTGTTTCACTCAAAATCACTGACAGCATGCTATGTTTTCTCTGAACACACCTTAACCTGACCATGCCTCACTTTTACCCCATCACAACGCTATGTGGTTTGATGATGCATATTTCTATACATGCAGCTCTAAGTATATTGACTTATTAATCATATTGCATACTAGTCTCGTGTGCACAGTTATCATAAAACTCTACGACTTTGCTCCTACTAACAACACCACTATGCCACTTTGTGAGAGAGTATTGTATTATCAGTCAAAGTACGACTCTGCACTGTATGTTCACTGCTTTTATTGGAATTTTAGTAGTTTAATTGTGCATATACACTATGATACAGTAACTTCTTCTCCAGTTAGTTTCATTTATGTCCCTGTGCTGCTGCAACAGCTGAATTCCCCCTCTGGATAAAGGTTTATCGCTTCTTACAGTCAGGTGTGCCTTTGTAATGTTTACTGAATACACGTGACCCATGTGCAGTCACATTTATTGCTTGCTTAACCAAATAATGGGCCCTGAGACAAAAGTTAGCTGTTAATGTCCAGTTTTCACCATTCTAGATGTTTTTGTACCTACACTCACTTACATATGTCAACCAACTATGTGTGTTTGTGATGGACTCAAATGCTTGACTCCGAGAGAGGCAGGTTGGATTAAAACACGTTGTAATGTGTCCTTAATTCAAAGCAGGGTTCTTCAACACGTTCTCAGTCCAGACAGGCAAACAGGAAAAGAGGGAGAGCCAAGAGAATTCAAGGAAGCTGGCCCATAAATGTGTTGAGAAGCTGATATGGTAATTGGGAACTGGTGTGTTGTCGGTTGTGTTGGCTGTCAGGTGACTGACAGTATAAATAGAACGTAACGAAGTAATGTTACAGGCGTGTATGTTTTGTGCTGAAGAGACATGCTAACCAGCTAGCCTGAAAACCTCTCTCTCCCAGCGGTCCAAAGCTTCTGTGCTAGCAGTCTGAATATCGGCATTCACCTGCCTCGTCGTCCTCGTCTTGCTCCATGGCTAACTGAGCTAACAAGCTAATGGAAGATACAGTCATGGATGTCTAAAAAGAATACAGTTAACACCAGTTAGCAGTTATTCTGGTGCCCCTGTTTATTGGGGTATGAATGCTTGATGTGGTCAATTATTTTGTACCGCACCTTTAGATATCAAGCTTTTAATAGCCAACCCAACCCCAGTCAGTTGAAACAAATTAGTTGGCAACTTTTCTTTGATCATGCTGCAAGGAGGAAGAGCAGGTAGACCTTTTGTTATGAAAATGCAAATCCCTGTCATGCTGGACTGATGTGCACACATCACAAGCTGGGCAAGAACATACATGTATGTATGGAGAAGCCCCACAATGACTCCTGGGGCTTTTGGCCAGTGGGGATCTGCAGGCCTGAAGCAGGTTCATGTTTTACTGTCTGTAATCTGTCCTTTGTGACACACACACACACACACACACACACACACACACACACACACACACACACACACACATTAATGTTGTGCTTCAGTTCACTACCTCCTATTACAGGGAAAACCATGGTGTCAAACTCTCAGGCCTTTCCATGACAGCAGCGTTGCGGCTTAGTCACATGACATGTTGAGTTTTATCCTGTACTTAATTGCTGTGGGGACCAGATTACCCATAATGCTAAGTTTTATCTGTGGCTTTTACATGATTTGCAGTGGGTCTGGTAAACCGCTAAAGTTATTTAGCATCCAGTGAACAAAGTTTGACAGTAATTCTGAGCCCAGGAGAGTTGTGCTGTTGGACACTACGGCCCTGCTGCTACAGGGATTTTTCAGGTAGATTTTGGGTGTAAACTTCACATCTCAGGTCTGATTGGTGACGTTCAAGGATTTTCTTTTAGACACTGAAAAAACTGTTATGCTCTCTGACTTTTTTTTTCCCACAGAGCCCAGATAATGTCAAAGTGTCAGCAAGTTCAAAACAAGGAATGATTTATGTGACCTTTGCTGGATGTCACTTGTGTTAGACGAATCACTCCAAAATGGCTCCAGAAGTCACTGTTTCAGTGAAAGGAAGCATAATGTTCTAATTATCACCGATACAAAATGATTTGAATGGACATCATGTACAACAGGAATTGCTGAGCTCAGTGCATACACTTATGCAGAATAAAACAGCAGCAAACAGAAGTTGTGAGGTTTTCAAATGACAGAAATAGAAACTTGATCCGTTGGTCTTCCGTTGCATCAGAGTCTGGCGGATGTTGGTACAAGTATAACACTCGTAATTCCTGTGTATCTAATTCCAGTTGAAGACCTTTGCCGTTAAAAACCCCAAAGCCCCACTAAAGCTCAGCCTCAACGAGATTTAAAGAATATAAGCCGTGCTGGCACTTAACTCTAAAGTTCAATAAGAATCTCAGTTACAATATACTGCTGCAAGTTTCCATTTTAGACTTGCAGCATTATTGGTCTCTGAATTGCGGCTTTTGTGTTTCATAATAAAACAAACAGATTTAGTTCTGCTTTAAAAAGAGACCTATTATGCTTTTTTTAGAATGTGTTTTTCCTTTCCTTCAGTGTTTTATATTTGCTCTTGTGGATGCAAAAGATCTCGAAAGTTAAAAACGCCAAAGTCTGCAGAATTGTAAGTGCTTTATCGTACAGTCCGTTAGGACTGAAATACATGTCAGGTTAAGAAGGCTGCGTTTTATTAAGATATACACAGACAGCTAGGGCTAACGACTCCGCATTAACTATCATTTTGCAGCCACAGAGATTCTTTTCCTGTCCTCACCCTAACAGGAGTTGAATAACCAAAACAAAAAAGGGATCACACTTATAAGAAACAGACATTCTGCTCTGAGCTACCTCTTCTTGTAATTGTTTAGCCTGTTTGAACAGCCACAGTTTCAGCTCCTCATGCCTGTTGAAGCATGCCCTGTAAAACCAGTCGAGACAAACTGTCACTGTCATACTGGCCATTACAACCAAGATTAACACTTCCTTGTTCTGTTACAAGTGAATCTGGTCTGTGTTGAAGTCGAACTGAATCCTCCTTTTTCAGATATTCCTATCTGGGTCAGCTGTACACATTTACAGCCAAGAGTAAAATTGGCTCTTGTTTACAAATGAGCGGTGTCAGACCAGTCGAAGACCTGAAACTATTTTGTTTATGAACACCAGAAGATTTATGAGCACTTTACCAAAAAAAGTACCATCTCACCATAGACTTGGCAGCTCTGTAGAAATTTTGAATTCATTTGACAGGAAAAATATACGGGCCAGTGTTCGTGGAGGATCGGGATGGCACCACAATGAATCATAAGCCCACAAGCGATAACATTTTGAAAACAATCTTTGTTCTCAGGTCAGCACAGTATTTTCTGGGTCAGCTTTCTCTTAGTTTTAGACTTTTCCTTCCTTAGCGCAACAATTTGACCCATATGACTCTGTCCTTCCAGGCACACCCCAAAGAGGAGTTGTGCGACGAGAGAGGGTAGCACGTTGAGCGGGTCTATTAAGTACAGCCTCAGCTAAGCATTAATTCACATTATCCCCTTACCCAATTGCCCTTTAAGCTTTTTCTCCGTGCCCTCTCCTCTCAGCATCTTTGACTGCTGATTCCAGCCATCACCGTCACCGTTGTAGTGCTTAGTTCAGCCATTAGCGGTGACTAGTGACATCCAGAAAATGGCAGGATGCGATCAATGCCAGCCTCTCCTCTTGCAAGAGCCATAAGTGAGTGTAGCAAAGGAAAAGAGGAGCGAGGCAGAGTTTTACCAGCAAAGAAGCACAGCGGTTGGCGCAAATGATGTGTTTCTCTGCTGGAGTGGCTGCACGCAGGTAGCAAGTGACTCGCCACTCAAATAAAATTGAGCCAATTTTCCCAAACTGTCCCAGGAGTACCTTGTTGGATCTCTGCGGGGCGATGATTGTAGGTTTTGGCAGCCACATGTTTTTTTTTTTGTGGACAAGAGATTGAAGAGACTAGAGGCAAACAGCATTCTCATTTGTGTCTCACTGAATTTAAACAGGCTGAAAAACAGGATCGTTTCTGCTTTCTTTAAGCAAATTGGATTGTGAACGGAAAGTGTGGGAAGTGTCTGGGACTTCCCATCTGCACAACACGTGCATCAGGAACATGCGCTGACATGCATCATAAAGTAGTCGAGGGAAAACCACGTGATGTGCCTTTGGTTTTCACCGTGAACACGGCACGAGCCTTCACATGTTAATGTGACTCAGCTTGACATGTCAGATATTCACATTGAATCTGGAGCATTCAGGAACAATTATTGCGCAGATGTACTGCTACAGGATGTGAGCTCAGCAGTAAACAGAATCTCCACCCTGCAGTAAATCTACGGAAGTCACACTGTGATAGGAAGACACACCTGGCGGGGACACGGTGACAGACAGATCCTTACACTTGTGATCAGGTACTCAAAGAAGAGATGGTTATCCTCTGATTTTACGAACACTGACAGGCAATAAGACTGACAAACCAACATACACCACTGTTTGGAACATATTGTGTGTCATTTAACACCATCTGCATTTATTGTCAGAGGTTTAGAAGTGCAGGAAAGGGCAAAGTCAAGGACCTTCTTAGTTTGCAAATAGAAATAAATCAGCAAGACTTTTGGTTTCACACGGAAGTCGAGCAGCGCTCTCCTGGCTGAAACTCCTGTGTGTCTTTGACCGATCCATCCACCCAATCCGCCTCTGCATGTAGAGTAGCATTCTTCATACTATGACACCTGACTTTTTGTTTCTGAGATTTGCCACTAAATTAATAAGTGAAAAGCAAAAAATGCATTCTAATAACATGCAAATGACTTGTAACATTGTCGTGTTATACTTTTAGTCATTTCCTGAAAAAATGCAGGTTCCAGCATGCACAGGTTCATGCTGTCTGTAAATCCAGTTTAGCCATGAGCCTGAACTCCAGATTGCTGTCTGCTTCTCTCTCTCTCTCTCTCTCTCTCTCTCTCTCTCTCTCTCTCCTCCCTCTGTCTCTCTGTCTCTCTCTCTCTCCTCTCTCTCTCTCTCTCTCTCTGTCTCTCTCTCTCTCTCTCTCTCTCTCTCTCTCGCTGCCCTCTCTTTGAGCCCTTAAACTTTGAGGACATCTCCATCACACACAGTCATGAATCACATTTATGAGCAGATCTGGAAGCTTTGCTGCACTCATAAACACCCGACCCAATCTGCACCCATAAAGACTGCTATCCCACAGTTAATGTCCATTGGAAGGTTTGTTGGAGGGCACTGACTGTGAGTCCGCAGGAAAGGGATCGACTGTTCTGCTGGGTCTGAAGGGAGCTGTGCTCAGCTTTGGACTGGGCAGAAATCAGGATCCTGTCAAGTTAAGAAGTCTGCTCTTGGGGTTGCACTCACACTTGGATAATAAAATACAATGTAAGAGCAAAAAATCACTTTAATGACATCCTCTAAATTCTGTTTTTGAGTTAAGTCCAATACAATAGACCTCCCAAATCCCACGTCTGCTAATTTAATTGGAATAATGTCAAAGATGTTCTGCATCTGTCAGCACTTTGCGCTGGCACAGGCCCTGGCCAACCCCGCTGGGTCCTGTTGTGTTTTACATCCCAGCACTCATTTACAAGCAAAAGGGCATGAAAAAACACATGACAATAAGGAACACTTCATACTTGTGTATCTGCACTGATTTCTTTGATATTATATTTGTGTGCAATACATTATTTATATTGTATTTACATTACATGTTATGCCGCTGTTTCTTTAATACTGTGTTCTTTTTTTAATAAAGAAAACTGACACAAAGCAATGTGGTGTCTTTGTGAGTCTATGAACATTATTGGTGTGTGATGGCAATTGTCTAATGCTGCACTCAGACCAAATGAGAAGAAAATATTTGCGTTGCATTTGATCTTGTTAGCGCCAGCTTTACTAGTGTCCTCGTCGTCTGTACAGGTTACACCGTGCCGTCTCACCAGGTGAGCGCTAACATACGTCCTCCCACTGTGATTAAACACTTTACAACTTCCTTTTCAAGAAAATCCAAACCTCAGCCTTTTGATTTTAGATTTGATGCCAAATCTGTAAATCTTAGCAACAAGGGAACCCTAACGTTACTGTGATGTGTCTAGTGAGAGTCTTACACTGACTTTTGAACTTTAAAAAGACTTTGAAGATGCTGTGAAGAAGTTGCAGCCTAGCAGCTGCACACCACCGATTCATAACTTTAAAATCAGGCCAGTGACCACTTCAGAGTACATTTAGATTAATCCAGAAATCAATCTGGCACATAAACCAGCTTTTTTTTTTTCTTCTTTCCTTGTTTTTCTCTCTTTCTATATATTTTTGTGTGCAAACCATTTCAGTGTGATGGGAAGATGAGGTGGTATCATGAATGATTCATTACGCTCTAGCGTTTATTCCTGGCCGTCAGAAATTACCTTTCCATTGAAAAAAATGTAATAGTGCAGACAAGTGACTGAACAGAAAGAAAATGTAGACAGGAAAGGTTAATGGCAAATTGTTGATAAGCTCTACATTTTTTGACCATTTTTGACAAATCACTTTAACGTGTTTTTCATCATCATTATATCACGTTTCAGTGGGACGATCCACAAAGCCTCATCAGATCAATGGAAAATTCCCTGACATTTTTTAAGCAATATATGCAGATAATTGGCTGCTAAAGGTCATTTCATTCACATCTTTGAAAGGTCTCAACATTGAAATGGCCTGTCATTATATTGATGAACATAAAGCTGCGCAGCACTGTAGCGGAAATTACCCTAATGTGGCGAGAAAAATCTTGAGCTACTACATGAACATTGAGACATTAGGGAGCATTGTGCTTTGCCATCTGTGGCCTCATCATACATCAATCTCACCATAATCTCCAGGCTGTTAGAGGCTTCGAAAGGATCCAATTGAATAATCTTGATTGTAGCGCAGCTGCCTGCTGCAGCTGGCAGGAACAGGACTTTGAGGGATTTGAGACTGGAGCAGCAAACCATTATGTCAGTAACAACAGATCTTTCGTTTTGTTACTGACATGACACTCAGTGCCTAGTACACCAGAGAGTTGAGCTGCTTTTTAATCTCATTTCTATCATTCATCATATACATCAGTCTTTTATATTTCAGTATTTGTACTGTCTCGTTATCAGCTTGTCCAATATTGCACTAAACTTGATGAAGGTGCTAATAGAGTTTTAATTATCTTATCATTGCAGAGCTGAAAATCAAACCTCAGACAAGAACAGTGATATTGGACAAGTAGCTACGGTACACAAAATTTGGGTAGTTACTGATGAATAAATGAGGAACAGCATTTTAAAGAATTATTAATGACCATAGCTCTGATTTAAAGATGATGATATGTCACTGGAGAACAGAACATCCCCTTTACGATTATTTAAAAAGCCTAAGTGAAGTAATCACAAGGTAATGAGGGATTATTTAGTTACAACAGTACTTAATAAGAAATATCACTTGACTTGAGGGCACACAAAGAGTGTAACTAATGATCAAGTAATCAGCAACTTATCAGTTGTTGCTCAGTGGGTGAATTAGACATATTATGCTCATTTTCAGGTTATATTTTTCATTTGGGCAACTATAAGAAAAGGTTTACATGCTGCTAAAAAACACATCAGTTCTTATACTGTACAGTGCACTGTATTCCCCCTCTGACTGAAAATCTCTATCACACTGTTTCAGCTTCTGTCTCTTTAGGGCCCTGAATACCCAGTCCGCCCTGATTGGTCAGCTCACACATGCCTGCGCCATCACCGCTAACAACAACATAGCAGCTGTGCTAAATCAATATTTACACGCCAAACTAGCCGCTAGACATAAACTATACAAATGTGTGACATGGTGGTGTAGTGTGATATCACAAAGTCACCGTAGTAAAGGCGGGACTACTGACGAGACGTCGCAGGGGAAGTGTTTTCTGTAGGAGAGAGGAGCATTTGTTGGTGTGAACACCTCTACTTAATAACTAGTATAATGAGTTGCTTGAAATTAGACAACCTCCATCAAATATCTATAAACTCCTTAAGTGTTTATATAATTGTATTTTACACATGTAGTTTCATTAGCCATTTAAGGTGCCACTGTGCTGTAATTAACCCCATCTGCACTGTCACTGTCCCTGCATATGATCAACAGATTCACCAAATTCAGGTGTTTGCTCTTGACCAGCTCAACGTCATTCTGTCCTGCATCATCAAATTTATTGGAGCCATAAATCTCTCTAATCTTGGATGGTGCAACCATATCAGGGATCTTTGTTATCTCTTGTTTGAGCAGTAAACGGGTAAAAGACAATATTTGGATACATTTCCCATGCTTTCTGTAAGCCCAGTGGAGTTGTCAGCAGCTTTGACGCAGGACAAATTTATGTTTGAAGCAGAGTTTATCACTCTGAAACCAGCTCTGAGCAGATCAGAGGCATGTTTTTTTTTTGCAGAATCAGGAAGCTAATCTGGCTCACAGCATACAGGGCAGTTGGCCTACCTTCTTAGCGGATGTAGAGCCATGCTCAAAGTTGATGCCAATGTTTGCTATCGCAGAGGATTAGCCTCTTCTGTTTGCTTGCACTTTGAAGTTGCTGATGTGTTACTGCAGCATTACTGGGCCTTAGCATATCCTTTATTTTGGATCAACTCCCAGATGCGATTCGAGCTTCTGAAGGTGTTTTATGGCAGATTGAACGTGGGTCAACCGTCCTCGGTGAAAGAGATGACCCTCTGTGTGTTTAACTCCATAACCACTTCACACTGAAGAGCTAAGAGACAGAGTGCTTTCACTGCCAGAAATTCAAAGTGGTTGCATTCACCTTAATTATAAAAAGGAAATGATTATGGTAATGACAGTGGAAGCTCACAGGGTTCCCCCGTGTCAGACGGAGAGTTTCTTTTTATTTAATGTTAAGACTGTACAGATGTTGCCATGCCTGTGCTTACAGTGATGCTCCCTTGATTAAGCTTTAGTACTTCACCTTGAATCGGCCACGGTGAGCTCTGTGAGGTTATTTTACTAAAAGGTCCAGTTTTTAGGATTTTATGGCATCTAGCTGTTGGGTTGCAGACTGCAACAGCCCTGGCTCTCATCCTCCCCTGAACTAACCACTAAAAATATGAAAAATTGCAAAAAAGGCCCTCTCTTGAGTCTCTTCGATGTTTGGTTTGTCTGCTCGGGGTTTGTTTAGAAACTTGGAGCTGCGTGATGGTCCACTTTGTAAAGGAGGACCCTCTCTATCCATAAAATTCTCATACTGTTCTAACAAAAATGCAACAATTCTTTGCACCTTTTTTGATGAATATTCAATAATGGGGGCATAATTATGATTACCCCAACTCCATTTCTGCCCCTACATGCAGCACACTTGACAGAGCTGTAAACGTAACCTCCTTTGCTAAGGGTAACAATGCTACAATAACACTGTAAACCTGCAATAAGCAATAGAGAGGTCATACTTCATGTGCCGGCTGCAGGTCCGTCTGAGAGGAAAAAAGCTGTTCATGTTGTTGTCAGTGCAATACAGACTAAAAAGGTCCTGCAGTTCAGTTCATTGGCAGCTACAGTGCGTAAACATTCAAGCGTGGAAAGACGTTCACTGGGGAGGGAAGGATGACCTATTCCTTTAACCGTCTATTGTTAATGGTAATTGACTGTTTGTGTTAAGCAGGAAGGTTCCATCACTCCCCATGCCACAGTCACATCTCTTTTTAGCCAACAATAAGACTGGACCTTGTTATCATCCGTGTGAGGGGGTCTGGAACACAAATGACGTATCCCAAGTTTCCTGTCTCTGAAGGCCTAATGTATTCAATGAAACAACAAACACAGACCTAGATTTATTTATATATTTCTTGTACTCAAAAGCAGACGTCTTCTAGTCTTTATGGCTTATGATTTTAGATTGATTTTTTCTGCAGAAAAAGGGTTGATTTTTAGAAATCTGTGTAATAACAAATATTGTTAATTCATCGCTTACAAGGGAGTATTGTCCAGCTTTAACACTGTTAATACAGAGTAGACCTGGCCCTGCTCAACATATAAACCAATCTGATCAAGTTACAAGTATGTAATTTATGAAAGTTTGGGAATAACCATTACGACTGAGCACCTCTTTTGAGCAACGCATTCAAGAAACCAACAGTATCACCTTTTTGCCATGTACGCAACAATTGATTTCTGTCCATAGCTGGTGTAGAGATCTTAATTCACATATTTGTTTCATATTTGTGCAACTATAGTCACACCTTACTTTGTGAGTAAGCAAAAACCCTTCATGTGCACTTACACACCGATGGAAGGACACTCGAACACGTAGACTGCAAGGGTCAAGGATTGGATCACTGAGGCTCCGACTTGTGGACGGCCACACTCGCACAGCTGCCAGTTGTCCATGCCCACAAGAGTACAGCTATCCTCTATATGTTTGTGTCCCACAAGCACATGAGCATCCAAGCTTTGAGCTCATCTCTCATGCTCTCATCTTTCTGCCCAGTTTCTTGTCCTTTTCATCTATTTTCACTCAGTCTGTGCTGGATCATCTGCCGTTCTTGCATGACATCTTTGCAAGTCTGTCAGTCTTGGGAGAGGGATATCTCCCCTGGTGCTCCTCTCCACTGATTCACATTCAAGAGCTTTATTTGGGAGTCCCTTAATTATTAGGATCAAAGCTCTAAGTACAGATTATGTTGTATAGATTGTAAACCCCTGTGAGGGAAATGTGTGTGATATACAAATAAAACTGACAACAATTATCAAACACCCTGCAGCGTTTAAGTCTCGGCTCCCCTCTGGCTGCTCAGGTCAGGCCCATCCATCTCTGAATTGACTATGTTTAGACATACAGGACTGGCCTCGCTGCCGATGGTAGTCATGGACAGTATGTATTAGCCACCTAGCCTCTCCTGGGCACTCAACCACTGTGATTTAGTGGAGCTGAGAACCATAGATTTCAGTCGGACACTTGAGGAGAGGTGTAAGAGATTTATGCTTTTGTTTACCGGGTGCAGTGGGGACCTTA
This sequence comes from Acanthopagrus latus, assembly GCF_904848185.1. Classification (NCBI taxonomy): domain Eukaryota; kingdom Metazoa; phylum Chordata; class Actinopteri; order Spariformes; family Sparidae; genus Acanthopagrus; species Acanthopagrus latus. The sequence goes on from NC_051039.1 coordinate 18,698,489, forward strand.
ATCTGACAGTGATGAGTGACTGAGAGAGATGTGTGTGTTGGAATGTTCTCATAAAACCTATATCCGATATGTGTTTCTTACTTCTGATGAATATGCTAATTAAGTGGATGAGGAAAGGAATAAAGGATTGGAAGTGGGAAGCAGGATGTATCTATGTGTATATTTGGAGTTTCGTAACAGAGACAAAATACAGAATTCACAGGGGAGAAGATTATCTCGCATGGACTTGAGATCTATTTTACAAGGAGAGCTGATTTCCATAAACCATCTCCAACCCACATGCAAGGGAAAGTTTGGGAACAAGCCCCAAATGGAAACTACAATTTTTTTTTTTTATCCACCCACAGGATCTCCTCTGTAAATGAAAACAGTAAAAATAAGAGTTCTTGACAATATTCATCGGTCAACTTTGATATAAGATCAGTATTCATCACTGAAAGCACCCATAAAGGTATGAGACTAAATATCATCCAACAGGGGATTGCCTCTAACAGAGTGCCGGTCAGATCATTAGCCTTCATTGATGTCCTCTTTAAAGACATTACCCTTCATAAATGATAGCCCTGTCCATTAGTGATGAGTGCATAAAATGAGCTGTTTGACTGCTGATGAAAATGGCCTCTATCAACGCTCCCACGCCTCTCTGACCGAGCAGCTGAGGATCATTCCCCCAGTGGGAGAAGGTGCAAGGGAAGTCATGTCATCCATTATCTTTGCCTTATTGGCCTCCAGGCGGAAAAAAACACGGGGACTAACATCAATAATATGTTACGGTGACAACAAGTCCTGCAGATTTAAAGTGTTAATTGGTGCCCTTGTAGGGGATGAGAGGGATTTCCACCTGGGGGCAGGTGGTCAGACGGATGAGGGAGTGGAGAGCATAAAGGACACAAACAGGTGAAAGGGAAAAAAGCAACTTGCAGCTTCCTCAACCTCAACACACACACACACACACACACACACACACACACACACACACACACACACACACACACACACACACACACACACACACACACACCTGTATGCATGTGAGTCATTACCAAGGCTTGACCGTAACTTGGTAACTTGACCGTGGAGCTTTTATTTTGAAAGTGTAAGTGGATGTTGCACATAACATTTGTGCTAATATTGGATATTAGTTTGAGTGAAAAACTGAGGGGGATGTGTCCACTCCAAAATATATCCTAATAATAATCCCAGTCAGTGATACGTTTTATATAAAATTGCCTACTACCATTGTTCCAGAAGACTGGATATTGAAAGTGTGGTGTCGGGTGTCCAGTTATAATATTTAAATAAGATAACAAGGGAGCCTGACATCCCTCGTTGAAGGGAACTATTTTACCATCTTGACAAATGGCAGAAGTTTGTGCAGCCCTTATATTGACACTCATTTCAAACATTAAAGCGTGTCTGAGAATTAATCTAGTATTTTTGCTCCCCACTGACTTTTACAATTTCATCTGACAACAGAAGCAGCGGGCAATCTTGCTGATAGACGGAATCAATAGAAGTTTGAGATGAAATCAGTCACCTTGAGTTATTATCACAACACAAAGAATGGCTGTAGGGCTGGCTGGTAAATGCCAGAAAGTCAAGTACACCCACTCAAACAAAGAGAGACTAAGAGGACTGCCAGGGGAAAGATCATTGCGTAACAGGTTACTGACCCTGATCCGTTTTCCTTTGGGACATAACAGAAACAGACCTGGCAGATCTTTAGAGTTCATCTGTTTGTTCTACTCAAATGTGCAGAATAAAGTGGCTATAATCAGCGTTTTTAAATGGACAATGGATCACATTACCACTTGTCAGTAAGAGGGGTCCCTTGTAGTGGAGAGGCCTTGTGAATTATCGCCTGTCCCTGTAGTTTTCTGCAGCTACGGCACAATTCTAATATGTGGATTCACTCTCACTGCCCATCATTTTTAGCTGCAGTAGGCAACTATTTTCAGTGAAAAAGCAGTAAAAGTTCACTGTACACTGTACAAAAAAAGAGCAGATGAAACCGTATGCATCTATCTGGTGAATGCAGTGGAGCATTTTGCAGCCAGAGAGACAGATACAGTATTTGTATGAGGAGGAGGTGGAGACCAAAAACAGAGCTAACCGGAGAGTGAATGTTGGAATTAAACTGTGTCTGTCTGATGTTTACAAATTAAACTGTATAATAACGTTAATGCTGTGATCACAGCTTGTTCACACTACAGTGGCCTAAAACAATCTGCAAATGCACAGTAACACAGTATGTAATTTATGCTGCTAGGGGTCCCTAGCTTGAGGTTGAGTTGTTGTCTTCATTATTACACAACCACCATTGCTGATAAAATCTGTCTGATATTACTCAGACACAAAGGTGCAGACGATGTAATGCATTAAAGGTTTATTCATGTTATGTCGAGTCTTGTTCTCCGATTTCCTCCCTCGCTCTCAGAGTCTACCCTTGCAGTCATAGCGACTGGTTACCTAATGAAACACATCGTAGGCTTGAATAAAATTATGTATTTATCTGGGTTTGAACATTATGGGAAACATTTGGGACAATGACAGTACACAGCTCAACGAAATATATAACAAAGTCTCATCACTTCTAGTACATTGTTCTTATCTTATCATAAAATGTGAAAAAAGTAATATTATAAAAGACCTATGAAAACAAACCATCACTTGATTATTATGCATATCTGAAAGCTTTCCATGACAGTCAAGTTTGCATGGCATTTTTTCTTTAATAGTTTCATAGAACACCGAGCTTTCATGTTTTGTTATCTACAGTAGGATATGTAACAGTGTGTGTTTATGTTTGACAGGGGGTTGAGGAGGGAAGCCAACAATAAAGTTGCTTACTGTGAAGTTAAAAGTGCCGCTTCCCGTTTCCCCAGCCAGGGCACTGACATGTTTGCCATTGTCATTTTGCCAGAGGGAACGCTGAGCAGCTTCTTTTAATGTGAATGCTTCTTCTTGATTATTCTTTGAAGAAAATCAGACCAACTTTGGACCAAACGCAACTTTAAATTTACACTTTAAGCCGGAAAGTGTGCCATGCTGAGGCAGTCCAGTATACTAATTTGGTGTCGAGGGAGTAGCTCCATGGCCGTTTGAGCCAAAACAAACTCATCAGAATTGTCATTTTAATCCGCTTGAGAGAGCTCTCTCACAGTGCTTCAGGGCTTCATAAAAGTTTGCAGGGAAGAAAATGTATGAGGAAAGTGTATCCACCCTTGCTGAAAGATTTTGAAGAGCTTGAAGCTAAACAGCATATATTAGTTGGGGAAATTTCAGTTGCTCTGCGATCGTGATTATTTTCTGTTGATTCACAGAAATTAAATGTCATGAATTATTTTCTTCTTCCTAATCTTCTTACTCTCCCCCACTGGATTTTATATGTACTGTTGCTGTCAGTCACATGGTTACTGCCAGGTCATGGTTACATTGTCATACACTTCAAATCATAACATCGTCATTATAAAATCCACTTTTATAATTAACATTTTATCTGCTGCTTGTCAGTTACAAAAGCAATTGTCCTCTTACCGTTTGCCCTTTACGTCCGATGGCTGCTGAACTGATCTGAAAGGCGCATATCTCTCCTCGACCGTTTGTATTCCCACATCCTCTATCCAATGCTCCGCTGGTTACATCAGCGACACAACATCAGTGATGTGGACTGCTGACTCACTTCCTCTGGTGAAACTAATGCCTCTGTGTTTCTTCACCTCTCTGTCTAGGTATTCTAATAAATAAACTTTTGCATCACACACATTGCCCTTCCTCCCTTCCTTCCTTGTTTTAATGCAAGTAATGAACTGGGAAGGTCTCCTGTTGCTAGGTAAACTTTTAGGTAAACATTTTACGTTGTTCACCTCTAGCTTGGCTTTGTTCGTTTTTGCTTGTTTGTCTTTTGTGTCATGGTCCTGTCATTTCTTGGTTTTGTGTCTTTTGCCCTGTTTCCGGTGTTCCCTTTCCCTCCTGTATTCTTCTGCTCCTCCCCAGTCAGCTTTCTCTCAACACCTGCTCTGCATCACCTTTGTTAGCCCTGTTCCCACTGCTCTTCCCTGATCTCTGCTCACCCCCCGCTCATAACCCTCACCTGTGCTTCCCCCGAACTCTTCTCCACCCGCACCTCGTCAGTTTAGTTCGTATTCCAGCCCAGCCTCTAGCTCGGTCTTTCTCGAGTTGTCCTGTCCCCGTTTATTTTGGAATACATTTTCTGCAACTGATTTGCCAGCCTGCCGTCTCCAGCGTTGAGGTCACCTTCTTCTGCTCTCAGCGTGACTACATGGGATTTTAGAATCTACAAAGAATACTTGAATAGCCGTGTTCTCAAAATGTTTTTTTTCTCTTATTCAGAAATTGCCACTTCATTAGCACTAATATACTCCAAATTTCCAATTTGACCTCTATCTACATTCAGAAGGGTTTTCCAGAGGGGTTTGTTTATATATATATATATATATATATATATATATATATATATATATATATATATATATATATATATATATATATATATATATATATATATATATATCATTCATAAGTTGATTTATATATTGTTTTAAATATTCTTTGTAAAAACCTTTGAATTTAATATGTCAACAAGCCTTAGATCCTAAGATTTATATTCAGGAAATGGATGTAAATAGATCATATTTGATTAGATTACTGCAGTATTTGCATCTAAAAAAAAAAAAGTCCTTTCAGTGGTTTGATTTGATAGTAGCTCTAGAAGGACAGGAAATGGGAGGAGAGAGAGGTCAGATGAAAATGCAACGAAGGGCCACAGGTCGGATTTGAACCCTGCATGACTGCAGCTACACCAGTCTGCCAACTGAGCTGCAGGGTGCACAATCATTTGCATATTTAAACATAACATTTCATTTGGAGTATAAAAATTAAATGTCTTAATATTCGGGTGACCTGCTCCAACATGAACTCTGCCACAGTGAGATGAAATACTGCAGGGAAAATTCTATGTGTAACCTATATGCCACTTACACATCTAAAGTTAAGATCAATGTAAGATCGTTCAGACAAAGAGAAAAGCTGAGACCTTGCAGACTGACGAGATGAAATGTATTTTGTAATGCAGGGCTACAGCAAAGTGGTCGATCAGGCCAAGGCCAGGAGAGTGAAGAGAGCTGAAATGATCTGCAAAGATCAACATATTCAACATCTGAGCTTCCAGCTTCCTCCTTCGGCTCAAATATTAACATTCCCTTTCGAGGCAAAAGCATATGGAGCCTTACTTTCCAGTGCTGGTCTAATTTAGAGGAGAACCATCATGAAGTGATAATCATGGAGTCCTTTAAGCTGCTTGAGCGGGAGAGGCTGTTCAAATTCAAGCAATTTTGGATTGAAACCCTGTTATTTACTCTGTATGTGCTAATACATCTCCAGCCCGAGGGCTCGCCACCTCAGAGGGGTCTTGAATAAGAGTGGATTAGGTTTTTTCCTGCAAGGGATGGTTGGTCTTTGGGTAGGCCTGTCTAGCAGTGAGATATGAAGCAAATGCTATGGAGATTTCTTGACTTATTTATATTTCCTCCGCACTCCTTACTTTGCTCCTGTGGCGTCGGCCCAATTTATAGAGAGAGAGTCTGTGCCCTTCCTGACTCTCACAGCCGTGATTCCAGCCAGTCTTGGCTGACACAGTGAAACAGGAGCTGCTGGTGAAATCATGCAAAGTGTTTCTAATTAAAACACTACCTGATGGTAGTCAGAGAACAATGGTTATTGAAAAGTGAATCCTCCTCTTTTAGGGTCTCCTCATTCATATGATCAAGTGGTTTCTGGCTGTAAAATTGTTGTATAACATGTGAGAGATAAAAAACTGAGCTGAACTTCATTATTAATTGCTAAATCCAGCATTTGGAGTTTGCTGTGCCATTTTCTCACCATTTAAAAGAAACCTTTGAGGCACATTTCAAGGCACATCAGCGCACTGTACCGTATGGGATGTATATATTGAGATGAAGCGACTCTCGTTCTAATTTGAATTTCCTCTCAACGCTGAAAGGTTTTCCGATTCTCTATTAGGCCTGCAGACACACGCCGAGGCTCTAGAGCATGATTTACTCAGCCATAATGTGCTGCTGTTACTGTATGGCCGGGAACGTAATACGGTTTTAATCTGCTTCTGTCAATAACATCTTGCCACACTTCGTTGTACAGTGCGTTTGTGAAGAGAGTAACACTAACGCTCTACGACAGCTACTCTGAACTTTCAGGAACAGCAAGTGATGATCAGCACTGGCTGCTGCTGTGTTTAACTGGTGTGTTATACTGTAGATAACCCAAGTATAACACCAAACCAACATGCTGATCAACTTTGTCACTGTCACATTTGGCAAAACGGTGGCAACTGGTCACAGTCCATTGTCGAGTTAGCAACAGGAAACATCTAAAGTCCATTTACACTTTCAAAATAAAGGATCAAACCTACTTGGTTAGGTTCAAGGTTTTGCTTACTGTAAAATAACTGCTTTTTGAAACAATCACTTTTGGCATCACATAGGAATCGAGTACTCTTTGCTTTGAAAGTCCTATAAATAAACCATAGCTGCATTGGTGCTGTTCCTGGAACGACATAATTAAAGCTGCTGGAAGTAATGTAAACTAGTGTTAAATAGCTCTATGTTCCAACAGTAATCATTGCTGTGGAGTGTTTGGTTAGAAAACTATGTCTCTCCTCCTGCCCATGCACTAACAAAAAAAAAGACCTCAGCTCAGAGCTGAGCTCAGAGCTCACAATATCCAATCAGGACTGAGAACTACAGGTGGTCCTGTCTGCTCGTGAACAAGAGACGATTTCTCAAAAGATGCAACACTGATTACAGTGTTCCAGGAACAACCCCAACGTGGGTCATGTAGCTATGACATCAAACCAGCATGATTGGCCAGTTGCAATGATGGACCTGAAACAACATAAAGTGTGATTTTCCAGGAAAAACACCAACACAGTGATATCAGATAGACCATAAACCACCACTTACTTAGATTTATGTGCAGCATCTCTGGTCTATTTCGATTTTTTTGTGTTTTGACAAGTGTGACTAACTGGCAATGAATCAAAAAAGGGAAGGAAAAAAAAACTTGAATGCGTTTATATCTTCAACAAACAAACAAACAAATATGACAATACAACTGCAGACTGTCTTGAAATTGCTGTGTTTTCAGGGTTGTGTGTGTGTAACACTAAGAGTAAGGGAGGTTAGTCTGAGGAATAGTATGACATCAATATCTCAAATCCAAGTTCTAGTTGGAGGATTAATAAGCAAAACACAAGTTTATCATTTAAACAATGTTATAGTGCATTTATTCACCAAAAAAAAAGATAGGAACACCTCTCTCAATAAGTGCTGATCCACCTCTATGCTATGCTTTGACAAAATGAAAAAATAATATACATTGAACCAAGTTCAGATGAAATCAAATGTACCTCTGTTAATTCAGAGCTCCCTAAGTTCACAATAAAACCATTAACCAAAATGCCTCAATTGGCCAAATGTAAAATTACTGTACCCGGGTACTTAGAATAACCAAAAACAAAATCACCTCCACTGTAAAGTGGGATCCTCCTCATAAAAGAGAATGTCTTTTTTTTCAAGTTCAACTTAGTCCCGTCAAAAGTTTGTAATCTCTTCATCTCCTTGGTAGTTAGTTTGGTCTCAGTTCAGTTATGTAGGGGCCCTTTTATTTAATGTTCTGTCCAATCTTATCTGGAATCCAGTTGAAGCTGCACTAGTCCGATCCACGGGGTGGCTCCACTTGAAGCTGTAGTAGCAACTGGACTGCCGCTCACCCGCTGAAACCACTGCGAGTCGCCGTCGCCTCCTCTCAGAAGTCAAACATAAAAAAAACAAAAAAAAACAACCTGCATAGTATACAGTTTAATCTTTGTTAAAGTCCATATTGATTCCTTAAACTATGCAGCATCAGTAGATCTTGGCAGCTCCTTTTGATAGCTCTTCATCTTTTCTTATGCACACAGTTACAATACAAATACACAAACTTTTAAGAAAATAAAACTTGAGAGGCTATCATTTCTACTAGCAGTATATCATATACCATAAAATCAACAGTGATAAGTGATTTTTTCCAGACACTTCACATTCCTCCGATTGTTTTTTTTTTTTTTTTCATTACGTTCGTGAAATGGGCGCAAGCTAACAAAGTTAAGCTAGCACTGAAAACGTAACACACTCACCGGAGAACAGTCATCAAAACACATTAGTTAGTCCTCCTCCTTAATCCTCTGGTGACACAACATCATCCCAGACAACTCTGACCTCTTCTCAAACAACAATAATTTTGAACTTAATCAGTATATTACTATTCACTCTGGCTGTTCACAGAACCTGCGCTCGCACTTGCGCTCATCTTGCTTGTTGTTTTCCACTTTTCTCCCGCTGATTTTTAGACCATTGGTAAGCACTATGCACCACCTTGTGGAAGTTCATACGCTACTGCATGCAAAATCACAACACTTCAAATCATCATACTATAATCTTAAATTTATGGGGGCTACATGTGTATGTTTTTATGTTAAGAGATCCCTCTCCTCAGACATTTATTGGAGGAGATGTTATACACACATGTTATAAACAGCAGATTTAAACTATACATGCACGCATTATAAGTTTGACATTGCGCTTTATGAGACCTATGACATTTTATTTTTACATAGTTTGAGCATGACTAAATTAAAAGTAAAATGTGGCTGTGGTCATTGCACACCACGTGTGACACGACGTTAGGGATGGAGGGAGGACAGGAGGAGTGTTATTGTCATTCTTGTTCAGTATTTCTCTCTCCACCGACTTTGTTCCGCCTTCTCCACTTTGCCGACAGGAGGCCTCCTGGCAAAAATGAAGGGATTTCTATGCTAGTGGAGTTTTCTGTCATCAATCCTGTTTGCCACGCTACAGTTCTTGCCTGTCTCTCCCTCCTTCACTCCATCCATCCATCCATCCTTCAGTCCAACCATTCACATCCATCTCTCTCTTCACCAGGTTGGCGAATTTATTGCGTTAAGCTCACGGAGAAAGGCAGCCCCTGGGGACGTACACAGGAGCAGCGCTCTGCCAGGCCTTCTGTTTTAATGAAAAGTTAGAGGCCCAGCAGTCACACCTACACACATAAAGTCCTCATGCATGCTGATGTACATGCAAACTAACACACACACACACACGCTCACTGCAGCTAGCTAGTGGGCAGATCTGGGTCAGTAATTACCGGTGCTGTGTGATGTCCCGCTGGGACATAACTATTGTTACCACCCAGTCTGCCTGCTGAATGGGAGATTTGTGCTGGACTGTCAATCCTGTCTCGTGGCAAGAGTGAGTGTTTGTCCCTCGTTTGCATAAAGGGGAACGTTCAAACGTGTATCAATTGTGAGCTGTTGTCTTCAGCGTCTACTAAACCAAGAGGGTTGCTCTGACAGAAGTGGGGTCAGAGGAAGTGGGGAGCTCGAAAAAGATTCTACTGTCTTACAAGCTGCTGTCTGAGAGAGAATCAATACGATGCATCGATTGCTGCTGGGGATGAAGGCTTGGGGGTCAAGATAATGTGTGTTGGGTGCACAGGACAATTTGTCTGCTGTGTGTGCAGCATGTGCTTGTGTATGTGTGTGTTCACTGTCAAGTACTGTGAAACTACCAACAGGTAGTAAATAGCACTGCAAACCAACAGTTTCAGCCTTAGCCCTCCAACAGGATCTTATCAATATTGACTAAATCCATAAATGTGTCACGCTTTAGTGGCTCCACATTCTTTCCGATAAAATGAGCTTGTTTAGCCTGCTCTATCATTTTTAAAGCTCTAACAAGCAAATGTGTCCGCAGAGGGAACTCTGCAGCTTTGGCGAAACAGTAACTGCAGTTAGACTTTGTGATGCAGCGTGTTCAGAAGGACCGTTTGTGCTCAGTGAAAACTGCTGCTCAGGGCAGTGCAGCGGCTCTGGGCCGAGCATCAGATTGGATGTACAGAATTTGATGTGGATTAAATGTTTTGCAAATGTGTTTGTTCCATTAGTCGTGTTAAACGTACACGCAAAACAAAAACTAAATATGTTTGCTGAGCGTTGCGTGAGGAGCTGCTGCTCAGCTGCTTAGAACCGGCCCCAGGGTCTCGATGAGAGCCAGAACCTCTGGAAAATAAACACCTGGAGTCACTTCAGATTCTGTTCTAATCCAGAACTGTTGACTGTGGGAAGGGTAGCTCAGAAATTACTTTTAAACTCCTGGGATTAAAAGGCGTATTTTTCTTTCCTGTTTATCATCTGGACTGCAGAGATCCACGGAGCTGGTCTCCACTCTCAGGTGTTTATATAGGACTCTGTAATGTTCACTGCCGACTGGAGCTGCGGGGGAAATGTACCTCATGAAGGCGAGGTTACAGAGGAAAGGAGGTAAGAAGAGAGAGAACCAGAGTCTCTGGTGAGAACTGAGTTAACTGAGAGCTGTCCTGGATTTGCCCATGCATTCACACACACACACACACACACACACACACACGCACACACGCACACACACACACACACACACACACACACTCCGTTGCTCACTAACTTTACAACTAGTGAACTGTAAAGTAAACTGGCTCTTCAGGGCAGATAAACAATGCATCAGTAATGCAAATGTTCCTGTCGTCATAGTATAAAACTCAACAAAACAGATAAAGGTTTCTTTTTTAGACATTTTAATGCAGAGTTCCTTGATTTTGCATCTGTACTAGAACTGCGTCTTGAGAGTATAGACCTTAATCTGGCGCGGCTGCAGCTAAATTTCGCTGCTCAGTGGAGCTGTTTGGATCACTACACACTCGCATAACTGCACATGTTCCCTGCTGAGGGAAGTTGCTCAGCTGGAGTGTGGTTGTGTTTGTGTTTGTGTGTGTGTGTGTGTGCATAAACACTCTCCGCTTACCTGTGTGCCTCCTGCGTCAGCCTTGATTGGAAGCCAGCGAGAGGAGCTGTTTATTTTAGGAGTTGATTTTTCTCCCTTCTCCGTTTTTGCATCCGCTCCCTGGCCTGTCATGCTGCTGCTCCGGCCCAATCAATATTGCAATTCTTAACCAGCGGCTGCTGCATGCTGGAGTAATTACCTCCTCCATTATATGACCACATATGTCAGTATACTGTAAGCAGGGTTGATTAGGAGGACAGACTGAAAGAAATGGGGGAGGGGGAGGGGGGGGGGGGGGGGGGGGGGGGGGGCATAGAACACACAAGTATACACCCAAGACTGATAAGCATGCACAAACCTGCTCTACACAGTTTTTCACTGGAGTGTGCGTGGAAGACAAGCAGCCGGACAGACTTGTCACCTTCCTGCGCTCCCCCTCGACTTCACTTTCTCGCCACTCTTCCTCTCTTTGTCCAGTCAATCAGATAGCCATTAGCCAGTATTGGTCCCAAGGGCTAGTCTCTCACACACCGCACATATATGGGAGCATTTCCATTCAGCAAGATGGCTCACCTCCTCGCCTCCCTGATAGCAGCACAAGCCCGGGGGAAATAAAGACAGTCGCAGCCAAATCAAATCCACAGCGCGGTGGGGGGGGGGGGGGGGGGGGGATTTGGCACAGATCAGCATGTTACTGGCCTGCTTAGGCTTCTCGAGCCAGGCTGGGGGGTAGGTAAGTGGTTTAATATCGTTAACACCGCACAGGCTGCTGTCTTGATTTCCACCGAGAGTAACTGGCGGAGATGGAGCTGGAAGATGCTTAAAAAATCATTAGCTAAAATATAATGCACATTGTGTGTTTGTAATACAATTTTAGAGCACTTGCGAGGCTAAATAAAACACACACAAACACTGCCCCGCTCTCCCGTCTTTGAGACTCAACTACAAAGGCCATTTTGAGCCGGAGTACGCTTGTGAGTCCGTTCGGCAAAGGCAACAGTCGCGGCGCATTAGCGTGGGCCACAGAGATAAAGGCCAGCGTGTGACAGACGCTGGGAGGTCACTGTGTTCGGTGACCTTTGTAGACAAGACCGATACAGCTTTGTTTCCTGTTTTCCAGCGGAGTACTGGTGCAGTGTGAGTGCTCCCTCGCAGCAGCGGAGAGGTGAATTAGTTATGGGATTATATGGAATTAATGTTTGCGAGTTTGCATGAGAAAGAGACATCAATATGTTAAGCCTGTGGAAATACGCCATTAAGCAGTCTGCGTGTAAATATGCGCTCATATCCACCCGACTCTCCCTCTCCCTCTCCCTCTCTCTCGGCTTGTTAAGGTCTGACCTGTGAGAGGGAAATCAGTGTGAAGTTGTTCATCATCAGTTGTCGCTCTGCCTCTCTTCCTCGGCCCTCAGCCACTTGTTATACGACTGGCTATCAGGCTGATGGCAGTTTGCTAATGGTGTCAGCGGACTTCAATTAGCTCTCCGCCACACTCGATCGCGCTGTCCTTTCTGCTGGAGAGGGGCCTTAAATTGTCTGAAATACCAGAGCTGTTAAGCGAGAATGGTTAATGAGAGCTTAACCAGGGAGGGAAAGAGGAGCAGGCAGGCCGAGGCGCCGCGACATTGCGCAAGTGGACAGTTCCTGGTCTTTTTTCCGCTCTCTCTCTCTGCTAACTGGTTGAAGGTGTGATAAACACATGATGTCTGCAAGAGGCGAAGGAGAGACTTCTCTGGCTACACGCGGCAAATTACTTTCCTTCCAAAACCCTGTGGAATAGAAGGAGGACAGCCATGTTCTTGCCACCGTGGGGACAAAAATGTATTGTTTACAGTTTACAGTCAATTATTATCACTGCCCAATAGTCATCCCAATGGGAATGGACTGTGAGGTACACAACATTGATGTACTGCATATTTTGTGCAACTTTTGTAACGGTTTTGGGTTTTGGGCAGTCATTTTCCTATTTTGTTTTCAGTATCCTTGTGTGACATGTTTTAATTTACAGTTCCTGTCCTTCCTGTTTCCCCTCGTCAGTCCTGTGTCTCCTGTGCTCTCTGTTCTCTGGTCCTGTTCTGTTCCCGAGGTCACTGAGTTTGCTCCTTGTTGTTTTTGTGTGTGTGTTTTTTTTTCTGTAATCCTGTCTGTGTACCCAAGCTCCGTCCTGGTTTGTACCTTACTTAGTTTTCTGTTTCTCTGTAGTCTTTTGGATTTATCCCAGCCTGTTTTTGTCAGTGCTGTCACCAGATGCTTAGATTTTTGGACGTCGGCTGACTTCAATAAAGCTTGCATTTCTTTCTTTACCCACCTGCCCACCTGGGGTCCTCACCATTTTTGCTAATCCTGAAGAACAACTTTTTTGGTGGAAATAACCAGGTCTATTATGATATGATGCGAGGCAAAGATTGTTGCTAGGATTGAGCCTATTCTTCAGAATGTACAGTGTGTTGTCTTGGGTTTACAGATTCAAAATTTTAAAGCTATAGTATGTTACATATATGCAATAAAGTGTTGACCACAATGTCATCAAACTCTGTCTTTCGTTGTCATAGTTTCTATTGGGAGACCATGACCAGCATAAACTACATACTAGGTGTCCTTTATGGTCAAATTCAGTCTTAAATTGTAGACATTTCTTGCCTCTCACCTTCGGTTTAGTTTCAGGATTAATCAGTAATCTTAAATTTCTCGGTTGACTTTGGTAAAGACTCCAGGAGAATGTTAGTTGGAATAAAGTGTCAGAATAATGTGTGAGTATGAATGTAGATGTTTTCTTTGTGCCAATAAAACATTGCCAATTCAATACCCAGTCCTCCTCCAATGCTGCAAGAGAAACTTCTCACAGCCAGAGGAAACAGGATAACCGTGGCCCAAGAGACATGCATAGGCTTTTTTTAAGGCGCCAGGTGGTATTTCCCACATTTGAATTTTCACACAAAATGGCAAAGCTTGTTGTGTAAGTGGGGGAATAGCTAGTGTGCGTACTGAGCGTTTCTGGACCAGAACTAGGAGCATAAGGGGAAACTTTATGTGAAGACACCCCCTCCGGGCCCAGACAGAGTGGGCACTTCTCGCCTAAGAATTTCTTTTCATCTTATCAAACAACCCAGGGGCATAGAACATCTACCCACGTGTTCTCAAGTACAATCTTTCATGGCCAGGAGAGATGTTTAGGCAGTGACAGTGTGCCAGATCAAGTATTGGCATATCTCGGTTGTCTAGACACAGCAGGTGCCTTGAAATAGAATCCATTTATTTCTGTCTCTAAGCTCCTCAAATGCTTTACAGCCAACTGACACTGACTGCCAAACAGCACTGCATGGTGCTCTTTCCTACAGCAAAGTCCGCCTCGCAGAGATAGAGGTGTAGATGTGAAAGTTTTCACGTCATGCTCACATGAACTGGTAATGCAACCAATAAGTAATTTAAGCCCTCCAATGCAATGTTAGAAATAGGAAATTGATTGGTAGCCTACAATTTAAACAAGATAATTAGAGTTAATGCTACTACTCACTGACTGAACGTCAGTAGTTGACGGTAAAGATCGCAGCCGTCGGTCAGTGAACTCAAACTTCGATCCATCTTTGAGGAAAAAACAAAAAGCTGTTTCAACTTGTCAATGTCACCTCTTGATGGGTGGCCCTTCTGTGATCGATCACTGTTGACAGGGGTCCTCCCTCAGGGTTGCGCTTCAGAGCTGGTGCTTCAAATGCAACCTAGATGAAGTGACTGAATATATTTTGGGAAATGCATCACATTTATACAGTACCTATGGTGCATTGATTACAGTGTCCGGAATCTTCTATAACATGTACATGGTCTTTGGAGTGGCCTGTCACTGACAGCAGGGAATGCACCTCAAATTATGAGAGCGTGATAGAGAAAAAATGAGGAAGTACCTTTACAGAACATAATGTAAAGTCATTGCTCGGCAAAGCTACTCCCTGCCAACATGACTAATAAAGGGACACAAAAAAATGTTCTGGAGGAAATAAAGTAAAAAAATTACATTTTATATTTTGATGTATTGCCAGAATGATAAAATCTGATTTGCTGAACCCTGCCCCAAACAGTGACTGTACAATAGTAGACTGGTGTAGGAACGCTGAACCAAAAATACCAAAAATACAGATCAAAAGTGTAGACCTAGCTTGATGTATTTATATACTCAAATGAAAGCTTCTCTTAATGTTCCAAGCTAACTTGTTAGTCAACCAACAGCAAGCTAACTCAGGGCTTTGAAAAGCAACGTTAACAATGTCGTATAGCTATCAAATGCATTTCTAAGACTTCAGGTCTCGAGTCAGCTGGACATAAAGCCAAATGTGTTATTATTAACCAATTCACAGTTAAGATTTAGCTAGCTAGCTACAACTGCCTGGCTAAAATAACAGATGCCAATTGAAACACATTAGCCTGCTTTTGTCTACTTTTGTATTGAAGTCAAAGCCCCTTTTATGTCAAGAAATAACCTGAAATTTTAGTTGTTATTTTTGTAACTGTCGTCATTAATGGTTAGCTTGACAGCACATGGCTGAGGCCTATCAACAGTAACTAAAGAAACAACATTATGCATGTGAGAATATACTGAGAAGATCCACAAGCCAACTAATTTCTCAAAAGCATTGTGGCACTGACACACGCACGGCGAACGCTGTGCATAATGGGGTTTTGAATCTGTCATTACGAGGCTTTACTTATCAGTTTCCTCTCACCCATCAGCTCTTCCTCTCTGTTATGTCTCCTCTCCAGAATAATCCTGACACAGTTTCCCCGATGAGAGACAAATGAGTCGAGTGTGTTCTTTCACAGATATCCGTCCAATATCTTTATCATAGTCTAATTTGCCACTTTATTATAAGTATGATGGTCCCACAACATTTACAAACCAGTTTTAGCCCTTTTTTCACAGGCCCTGTGTCACTTCACAGAGTTCTTTAAATTTTACTTTGAGCATCATTAATATTAAGACGTGCTGCTAAGACGGAATGGACTTGGCTTCAGTTCACAGCTTTCCTGTTTTCTGATCCTCTCACCCTCTGGAGTCATCATGGCAAATAAACCTAAGTCCTGCCAACTGACTGATGGCTGTGGCCCTACAAAGACAGGACGTGAATTGATACTGGACTACCATTTGCATTTAACCACAATGGCCGCTTAAAGGTAATGATTTCACCCCTCTCATTCTGAATCAGTGAAATGGTACAATGCTGAAACAACCACCATTAGATCTTTTAATAATCAACTCTGGCTTTTGGTAAAACATTGAATCTACGTGGGTAGGACTTTTTTGATTCAGTTTGAGGCGCCCACTGTTCACAGGCTTGTGATCAAGGAGTCTTGCAGCTCGTTGCGGGTGGCCGTCTCCAAGATCAACCACTGGGCCGGCTTGGCGTGTGATCAGATACTATCTGCAGGAACATTTCATTTTCTTTTCATTTAGTCTCGTAGCATGTATGTTAGTATCAAATCAAGAAACTGCTATATCACCACCAATTAAGTATAATCTAGCTTAGTTTGAAAGAAAAAGACTCTTGAATTTTAAAAAAATAGACTTTAAAGTGAGGAAAAAAATGTTTCCTCTGACCTTTGGTGCCATTCATTCAGCTAAAGTTGCCAGGTTTAGGAGTATCAACTGGAGAGATTGTCTGCCTTCTCTCGACTTAAATGGAACTTGATGGCACTCGACTTGTGGTGCACAAAGAGCCCAAAAAATAAGAAAAAATTGGAAAACTCAACAGCAATATCTCTTTCAGAAATCCTGACATGATAACTCAGTGAGCTGATATGAGCAGTTTCATGAAATAACTATTTTCTCTCTGCCAACCTACACCCAACAACCACTCGTGAGCCTCTCGTCCACGATTAGGTGCTTGATTTATTTTTTGGGCACGATGAGCACCAAAAGTGGAGAGCCATCTGCTTCCATTACATGTATTGTATCTTATTTTTAAAGCTTGGCAGCTCACACCAAAACACTCTGGTTAGTGCGATACCAAGCAAGAAGTAGAAGGTGTATTTTAAATTTCAGCATTAACTGTCCCTTTATTAGACGTGAATATATACATTTTTAAAAAAGCCAATACAACCTGTTTCATTATGTAATATGGTGCCATGGGTAAAAGTTGCAGCATTTTAATAGAGAATTGAATTTTGGCTTTGTTGTTGATAAGAGTAGTGGCTCCTACTAAATATCCTTCCTGTTTCTCAGGTGTCAGAAAACAGAAGCTGGCCGGCTGGGTTGTTTCTGTTGTCAGTTAAAGCAGATATAAGGTTCTTGTTGTTGTAGAGAGCATAGTTACTACAGCCGATTGTGTGTGTCGTCATCAATCACAGTTCATGTTGCTAAATATCGGCATCGACGGCTCACTTGAATAAGACAAACGATGCAAGCAGAGGCATGAAATGAACAGCAAGGATGGATCGGCTCGGTCTCTCAACCTGGCCGGCGGGGCCACAGTCAGTTGTGCTGCCTTCGTTTTTAATATCTTAATACTATCTTTAATATCTTTTCATGCACTCCAGGGAACATAAATCAAACTGATATTGGGCTGTTTAGGTAAGATGTTTCAATTATTTTTTTAGTTGCGCTCAAGGGAATATCAATCAAACTGGTGCTGCTTTGTTAATTTCAAAGCATTACGTCTGACAAATTGTTACATACCTGGGATTTGTATGTAAAATAGCAGTGTTGCACTCAAAAACTGTGGGTGGCACCAAATCACACGAAAAGCCAATTGCTATATAATGTTGCTTTAAGACTGACCTTCCTCTGTTTCTGCAGATGTCCCTGCGACATAGGGAATGACGATGTTATTATGTTTTCTCGTCTCCTCTTCTCCGTCTGCTCTGGATCTTTTTGCGGTTATGACAAAGGTCCAGTTGAGGTAGCCACGGGTTTTAAGTGCTCTCCTGATGTGCTTCTGTTGCTTCTCCTTCCCCTCTGAGACTGTTCCCACTGAGTTCCAAGAAACTGAAACAAATCCAGTTGCCTACGATACAGCACCTAGATTTACCATGACCTGGATGACTGAGAACCTTCATCAACAGTCCAAATACTCCTCATTTGTTGTTATTAATTCATTCCATAGATGACAGACATAGATGACAGTGCCAGAAGTGTTTCTCATCACTTTCAGTTTTGCCACAAATTCTTCTTTTTTTTTTTTCTTTTTTTTTCTTTTTTTTTTACCTCAGCTTACATCAGTGTCTTTGTCATATTTTTAGCTTAAGATGATCAAATCTCGGTCTCGTCGAGTGTGAACACAGTCGAGTCTCCCTCCACTCCGCTGCACACCTGCAGCTAACACCTCAACTCATTTGCTATCACCATTACAAAGTGATTCTGGCCCTCCGTACACATCTTCTATCTAGATTTATGAGAATTGTTTTGGCTGGCCAAGAATGAGAATGAAATTGGACACATTTATACAGTGTTGTATAAACAAGGGAGTGAAAAACAATGAGTCTACGCTGAAACATCTCTCTCCCTCTCTCTCTCAGACACACACACACACACACACACACACACACACACACACACACACACACACACACACATTTTGTTCTTTAGTTTCGGTGAAGAATTGCTGTTGCTGCTTATGAACACCCCTGAGTTGCCAGCTTGCGTGTGAGATGACGCCAGCAGCTGAGACCTCCCCACCGGTGATTCATTGCTTTAATCACTCTGGCTCTCCAACCTCTTACCAACCATGGCAGGGTTTGACACATCACTGCCTTCCCACAGCGCTCGCACTATTTGTCCTATTTAGGACACTGTCTCTACCCTTGTAGACAATTAGATATCGGGGATCCAGTGTTGTGTAGAGCTGGTGAAATACAGTGAAAACTGGCGCAGATTGAATTGCTGTGAAAACTGGTATATAGTCATCCCCAGTTCACCTGACAAGATGGCTCCTTTCTTGCACTCCTCCCACAACATAGCAGCCATCTTTACCCATCACTGGAATATCACAGGAAGTGGTGGAATAGAATACCTCCTGCTCACTGATGTGATTTACTCTTATCTGAAAAACAGGCCAGTTCATCTCTCGCTCTGCCTCCACCTTACTCTGTTTAATTCAGACTAGTAATAACATTATATCCACAGTGCAACAGCAACCTTTCTACACCTCTATTGATTTTGCCTTGGTCTGTCTTTTTATTGCTGCACAAGGTGAAAGTGTGTAAGATCAATCAGTCCTCTTTTCCATTTGCCTCATAAAGTCAGAGACCTCTGTGGCTTTTAAGACACACCAGTGTAACATAACAGATATGCCCGCTGTGAGGGAACCGAGGTGATCTTTTTGTTCTCATATCCGTGAGATTTTGAGTCGTACATCGAAACGAGAATGGTGTCAAGCTACGCTAGCCACTGTGCCACTATCTGGTGAAACCTGCGAGACACTAAGGGGAGAGAAACCAGACAGATGGAGTCACTCTCAGAGCACATGAGGACATGTACTATATGTGGCAAGTAGGATGGTGGTTGGCTGACAAAGTCACCGTGGGACTCGACTCGAGGTTCATCTTAAGTCGGCTCCAGACGGATGTGTCTGCTCATTCACTCCCACTCCCGAGGTCTCTAGCTTGCTTTCCTCACTTCTTTTATTGCTTGAGTGAATTTCCACAGCTCTGGTCCTCTCCTGTCTTCACCCCAACAAAGGCAAATTACACACAGATGTGATGGCGGGTCATAGCGAGCCTGTGTGAAACCGCTGAGATGTCGTCCCAGAGGAGGTGAAAACAGCAGCAAGTAGGGCAAGCAGTCAAGGGCTTCAGGGTTTACACGCCGTGGGATGTTGATGCTTCATTGAGAGGGTGACCAGGATTCACTTCCCGAAAAGGGAAGTCGAGAGATTCAGCCAGAGAGGTTCAATCTCATGTGTCACTGTTCTACATACAGGAAATTACTTTTTTAAAGGTCCCATGTTGTAGAGAGTGAGTTTTCCATGACTGAAAATGTTATCGCATGTCATCATTCAAAGTATGAGCCAGTAAATTAGCATAATATTGGAGATCTACAGTTTCTGCATCTTGTGTTTTTTGTTGTGTGGCATTTCATTAACATACTATGGTACATTATGTGGTCAAAAGAATTTTAAGAGCTGCACATACAACCATATGATTGTCGATTGTTGGGCATATCCTTTGGATTCTGTTGGGAAACGCTTGAAGGGTGCATTCCGCAACATATTAACCTGGCAGCAGGAATTTCCTCCCATTCATCCACAAGAGTATTCATGAGG
>NC_051039.1:18721146-18748646 GCF_904848185.1 Acanthopagrus latus
TTAAGTCATCCAGTCATCTGATCGATCTAAATCCAATCTTCACTTTCTTATTTGTCCTGTTTTTTTGGGCTCTGCAAACATCTGTCCTGAGGGAAAGTGTCTGGCTCTGGTTGCTAAGTGTTCCACTAAGTTCACGAGCTAGTCGCTAACTTTAGCTGTGTGCTGTCTTGTGCTGGGCAGGTAGCATCTAGTTGAGGTGTAGGAACCTTTTAACAGAAAATAGCTGAATGCTCCATTTAAACAGATGACAGAGAATTAAAAAACAAAAAAATTGGGGCTGAAAAAAACAAAACTGCAAGCTTGAAGATGTCATCACTCCCTGTCGTGCTGCTGGGATATTATCTGTGGGGAGAATCACAACAACCGACCCTTTCACGTACAAGTTGTGACAAGCGCTAATAAAAAAATGTTGGCTATCACAGGGTTAACAAGGCTGTAGATACAAGACTCAGAGTTTTCAGTAGTAGAGTTTTCATTTCACCTCTCCATAATAACTGTTAAACAACCCCTCACAGAGTGACTAGGGACCAAAATCCACACTTCTCATTCCCTGCAAAATTGCATTCGAAGGTTCAAATGAAGCAAATATGAATCTTCTTTTTCAGCAGCCTCAGGCAGCAGATGTGAGTGGGTATCTTTATCTCGCCAGTTGTGTGTTGGTCTGAACATTTCAATAATAATCACTTTTACACAGAGGAAGAACTTCATGTGTAAAACTGCATTCTTTCTACGGGCCAGCAGGGGGTGGCTCGACTGGTCTCGAAATAAGTCTGTTTGTATAGAAGCTTATGAAAAAAAAAATTGTACTTCTCACTCAATTCATTACCACAAAAGATAGTTTCATCGTGAGATGATGCTCTCAATCAGTAATATGTAAAAGCATGATGTTCATTTTTTAAAACATGGTCCAATTTACAGAAAAATAGACAGTAAAGCCTGGTATGCTTAGGGGATGCCTACCTTGCTATTGACAAGTCTCTCCCGTGACGTGTCCTTAGGTTTGCAGACAGATCCGGTCAGGATATTCCTCTCAGCTTCACCCTGTCGTCCAAAGTTAGTCACTTCACTCCACCAAGAGGTGACATCACAGTGGGTTCCCATTTGAATAAAAAAAATCTGATCCTAGTCTTCAGTTGAAACATTGAAACCAAATACATATTTGACATACAGTATACTACAGTCGGGCAGAAACCTGCTGGGTTGATTCTTTACAGCACTTTGCTCCTTAGCTGGCCTCACAGCAGTCAGTGATGTGATATGGAAGGAAGATGTTGGCTTATGAGTGTTGAGGAGCCCATTGTGACAACATTTATTTGGGTATGACCAGGAGTGCAATAGGCTTAGAAACATGAACCCATATATTTCTGACTCAGCAATTTACTCTTTAAACTATTCAAACATGGGGACAGCTATATTTTGCATGAATCATTTGTTTTGAGTCCTTCAGTGCCTTCTGTTGATGCATCTTTCTGTCTGGTTGTCTGATATTGCCATATCTTAAGAACCGCAACAGAAAGGTTGTTTTCCCATTGTTTTTTCGTTTTTATTTTTTTTTTGCTGTTTCTCCTCGCTGCTGCAGAAAATTAAGCTAGATTGGCTGCCACGGGTGCGTGACACTGATATGCGATTTGTCTGTACGTGATCAGAGTTTAGAGTTTGATCTCAGTCTGTTGTCCTCATCTTAACTCCTCTGGCGACAGCGACTTGCCTTTATAATGACCTGCATAAATCACTCGATTAGAATCACATTTTGTTTAGCTGACTCTTCTTATGCTTTGTTCCGGCCCGACGCATTTAGAAAAGGGGGAAGTGGCTTTGACTTTTGTTGGTCTCGCAAACAGAGAATCTATTTACGCTGCTGTCCCAATAAATTGTTTCTCCCTCTCCGTCAAAAAAACCAAACAGGATCGTCAGCCTTATCCAGACACATAGCGTCTCTTGTTGTACCATTTGGAGACAGCCAGCATCATGTTAAAGATGCTTTTTCAATACATATTCAGTTAGTGGGACCACTTTGTGATTCATATTTGACCGGCATGAAAAAATAAAAATCCTGCAGTGTAATGTGCCATCATGCAATAGGAAGAAAATGTTATTCATTTTTCTGCAGGAAGCATTTAACTGTATCTATTTCTTTACAAACAAAAATCAGGCTCGAAGACTAATTGAGATTAATTGGGGGCAATTTCATCATACATAAGACTGTTGAGCGTTGATTAGTTCTATAATCACCCATCAAATTGTTATGGCTTTTCTCTCTGCGCATTACGATCTCTCATTATCTAATTCTCATTTTGTAGTTGTTGCTCCCTCTATCCAGATTTGTTTAGATAATTCAACGTATGAAAATATGCTTTAGATAATCGTGTGGGCCGCGCAGTTAGATTTGCAAGCAATAGGGACTCCTTAACCGTCGCAAGATTATCAGTACCGATCATCCAGCGCATCTCTCTTCAGACTGTGCCCGATCCTCAAAGAAGAAAGAGGCTGCCTGCATTAATCAGTCTATGTGTTTGTGTGTCTGCACAAAAGCAAATAGACACAATAATAGATAATACAATTGAGCAGAAACAATGTAATCTCGTTAAAAAGATGTCTTTTTGTGTTTTAATGTCTCCACAAATTGAATTAAAAGCATTTCCATCCACTGCTCTTGGCTTTGCCCGGGTCAATTTCAGCTCGCCTGCAGTTAGCTGCAGCCATGACCAGTAACTCACTCAAGCCATGTGAGATAGTGGTTTGCATTCCTGTTTTCAAAGTCATTATTCCCCCTTGGTAAGAGAGTCTGTCGTGGCAGAAATCTGATAACAACTTTGTGGGCCAGATAAAAGAAGTTCTTGTGAACGAGTTGAAACAAATGTCCCTGTATGTTCTCCTCTCTTCATCCCTGTCTGTTAGATGGATGGAGCCTGCTCCCGCCTCTAGTTTAGTTATCCATCCTGCAAGAAAATGTGTAAAGCAGACGGTATGTAAGAGACGTTGCATCTTGATCTTCATTTCTCTTGCTGCTGTGTCTGTTTGTGACTGTGTCTTCACACAGTGCCCTGCGCTGTTGTCGTAATGCTTGTGGTGTATGCTGTGCAGTGTTTGAAATGTGTTGGATATCTTTGTGTTTTATTCATGTTCTTTATTCACTTCAAATTGTGCCTATAAATGATTCAATTTTCAATTTTTAACTTGAAAAACACAAATGCAGTGTCTCTTTCTTATATACCTTATATGGTAAGGTTTGGAATGTGGCTGTTGCAATACAGCAATTCTGTGATATAAACATAAGTATACTGTGTATAATATAACACATATGATGATATCCTGTGAACAATCCAGCCAACATGTTTGGCCCTGTGCATCTTTTGTTTATATGAGTTCATCTGGTTGCCTTTTCAGTACTGATTGAGTCTAATTGTTCTTCTTGTACACTTCTTCTTCTTCTTTTTTTTTTTTTTTTTTACAGTAATGTTGATAGAATATCTCCACCTCCCTAAAACCTACACATATTTTGAAGGTTATTTTTTTGTCAAGAAAGAGACAAAACACACAGCCAAGATTTAGTTATCGAATAGATAGAATTATTATGTAGAATTGAATATAAAACATTTTATGAGCAAAAAGGTACACTAAAAACACAACATATCCCAGTTAAAACAAGACATATCAAAACAAATTAACATGGAAACACAATAGGAGTGACACTGAAAACAGCACGAGGTACTCTATGCTTAAGACTAAATCAAAAAAGAAAGATGGGTTCCTACCTTCTTTTAGGGTCAGATAGGTCATCATATCTTGCGTTGGATTCCTCCTTTAAGAACTTATTGATTGGGTTTTGGCTGCTCAAATATTTCCAGCACATTTGTCAAAAGGCTGTATTGATTAGCCGATGGATCACAAAACATCCGCAAACAATCGATTAGTTTATTTACTTTGGCAAGGTGTGTATGCCCGCAGGAAACGGTGGGTACGATGCCAGTTTTGGGGTCAATCTAAAGCTGGCATTGTGCCCACTACTATATTATACTGTTAAACTGAAATATACAAGGCTTGTGAGCATATATAACAGCTCTTAAATAGGATAAATGACCCATTGTGGTTATGCATTAATAAATGCAAACTGGCTGTATAATCATCAATACATGTTAGGGTATTGTTAACTGAGGCCCACCAGTGAGCTGCATGGGTCAGACTCATACATAAACATTAACAGCAAAGCAAAACCAAAGGAAATACAGGAACACAAAATGCACTACGATAAGAACATCGGGACTGCCTTTTTGTTTTTATTACAGATTGCCTGCTTCCTCTGCGCCTGTGGCTGCTTTACAGATGCTGGTAAGCTCAGCCTCGGGCTAGATGCTGTTTCAAGGTAGACAGCTCATTAAGAACAGTGACAAGTGCTGCGGAGGGAGCCTAACCAACTGAGGGGAAGGAAGACCGGACCAGCTAAAGCAAAAAGCTGCATATTATAGCCGTGACAGGGCCTGAGACACTTTTCTCCACGCTGTGAAGCTGGACTTAAAACCTCTTTCATTCTTTCATTGAAATACCATTCACTCCCACAGCGGGCAGCTCTTTATGTCTAATATCTTTCCTACATGTAGTTTAACCTTTTTCTAAATTATCCATCAAAAAGCAAGACAGGGATAATGTCTATATTTACAACTGAAGCCAGGTGAAGCCCTGTGCCGTTGGGTATTCTTCTCAGTGTCTGACAGAACACCTTTTAAACTTCATTGATTTTCAGAGTGTGCACGCACATGAGAATCAAGTGTCTCCGTGCGCAATTGTGTAACTAAAAACCATGCATTCACACACACACACACACACACACACACACACACACACACACACACACACACACACACACACACACACACACAAACAAAAGGTGTAAAAATCCCATGTTTGCTTTGTCCCGAGGATTCCCGCTGATAGAGCAGAATTACTCCCACAACCCGCCAAGGGGGACAGCCTGCATGGGCGGTGGGCTGTCAGTCAAGTCCACATGTACCAGGGCAAGTGATGCATGAAGGGAGTTTGAGATTTCACTGTCATCCACAGTCTGGTCCCCTGCAGATCTCCCCCTTCTGCCTCAATTTCTGCTCCAACGCTCCGCTGACCGCATAGACTGTATAATCTGTGCCACGACTACAACTGACTGCAAATAATTTAAGTGAACAGGACTGGAAGTTGTAGCTCAAATCCCTCCCAGTTTGTTCGAGCTAGTTGAGCTACGAGTTGTGCTTTGTAATCTCACTAAGGGGCAACTGAGTAAAAACAAACAAAAACATGCTTATTATATTCATTGTGATACATCATCTAACAGTACTTCATCGTTCCCTGAAACTTTTGTTTTTAATCAGTTGTGTAACAACATCACTAGTACAGCTGCTGCTGCTGCTGCACCGCTGCCTGCCGCTGGGTGCCGCTGCTGCATCCCCATCACATTCGCTGTCCATGGTCCTGAAAGATCAACCGCGAGGCTCAACCCAGGGTTTCTCGTCTTGTTACCCCCACATGGACGCAAACGTACCTACAGATCATAAAGTGTGTCTCGCACTACTAAGGCTCCCTTGTCATCCAAGGAGCCGGTCCTCTACTCCAGCTTCCCTACAGTTCACAGCCCCACAGAGAAATGGTCCTCTGCCAGTCCGCACAGAGGAAAACTGGTGTGTAGTGAACGGGTGAATGCTTTGCTTGTCCTGAGGCAGGATCTAAGAAAGTGGCTGTATTGAGAGCCGCTTGAGTGCTCCTCGTGTCACAACTTAAAGCCGTAGATGGCGCCATACAGAGGTGAATGCGGCTGCTGAGGCTTCACATCCTCCGGATCCGTCCGTCACTACTGTGCTGCTGGACCAGCGTCAAGTCAGCCGGAGGAAGCTGCGACCACACAGGAAATAGTGAGAGAGACATCTTCCCAAATATAAGCACAGAATGTTTGAGCACTACACAGTGGTTTAAGTGCTTTGGCCTATAGCCCTGGGGTAATTGTGCCATTGAAATCGATTAAAAACCTTTTGTAAAATCAATGGGCCTTTTCTTTTTAGAGAGGCTTTGTTGAATAATTTGTGCATTATTTTCGGCTCAAGTGCAGTGAACAAAGCAGAATACAAACATGAAAAGACGGAGAAAAAGTACCCACAGGATCATCAGGCTTAAGAATGTGTTTTTTCTTTTTCACTATTGATCACTGTCCTAAGACTATAAGTTTAAAATGTGTTGAAAAATCCTCCGTATATTTCTCACTATTGAAATTACACTTTCTTTCTTTCTTTCTTTCTTTCTTCTTTATGAGTTGCATTATTCCTATTTCTGTGGACTCTTTCCTCATATGAAACTTATTCCAAGTCCTTTGTGGCAGAATTCTAAAATGTGTGTCTCTTGCCATTATGTCTTTTTAAATGTCGTTTTGTAAAAAGTCTTCAAGCATCATAAGCGCTTTGTAGATAAAACATTATTATTATTATTATTATTATTATTATTATTATTATTATTATTATTATTATTATTGGAATTATTCACAGAGCACGGTGCTATATTATTTTGAAAAGCTCAACCGGATGTTGACCACTTGCCTGAAGCCACCTTGCCCGCTGAGAAGTGAACGAGTACGAGGTAATACGGCTGACTTGCCACACTCGCGCTGGTTTCACCGTGAAGTTAAAGCCTACCGTGCGGCTTGCTCTCCTCCCCGTGAGAAAACGTTCTTAGGTTTTCAAAGGAAACACACTTTTACTCACATGTTTGACGACAACAACATTTTTAAATTTATTTTATTTTTTTGGACACAACTCCAATCGGATATGACTCTAACGGTCGACACAACCTGCAGCGACTTCCCGTCAGATTCAGAGTGTGCGCTTGACGACGGATTAACGCTTTGAAAGACATTTTCGGACAAAGGAGAGGAGACTTGCTGAATGAAACTTTGCCCCATTTCACCCGGAGGGCTGAAAGAAGCACCTATGGGTGTCGTGTTCGTTTAAATTTTCAAAATAACCGAGTGTTGACTGCCGCCGCGGACCGCTGCTTGCTGCCGCTGGATGGGACGCGGATAAAGAAGAAATGTTTGGTCACCTCAAGTTCCAGGCTGAGAGGTTAGCAACGATGTCAGGGGTCGCTCGTTTTGGAAAATGATTACTGGCAGCACCGACGGTAAAATAATGGTCAGAAGATGTCTAGTAACGTTCAAACCGTTCAGGTAAGAGACAAAGAACCGACGACGTTATTCTGAACCCTGTTTCTCTGTAGCCTCCAGCACTGTGGTGGGCTGTCAACTGAGTACAATGTGTGTTGGAGCTCTTTAGCTTGAGGACTGAGTTGTATATACAAAACTGTGTACATACATTTTGTGTGTGTGTGCGTGTGTGTTATTCACCTGAACACACACACACACATGCGCCCACACGCCAGATGTTTCCCCACCAGATGAATCAGATTTAGATCCACATGGATGAAGAGACAACAGGCGGCGATAAATCATGAAAGAAGCCCTTGTAAATTAGCCTGTTCTACCAGTCAGCCG
This sequence comes from Acanthopagrus latus, assembly GCF_904848185.1. Lineage (NCBI taxonomy): Eukaryota > Metazoa > Chordata > Actinopteri > Spariformes > Sparidae > Acanthopagrus > Acanthopagrus latus. The sequence continues at coordinate 18,728,669 of NC_051039.1, forward strand.
AGCGCTAACTTACTTTCCTCCTGCATGGATAGCTCCATTATCACTGTATGGCTGGGCTGTGTTTGTGGAGACATGTTAACCACTTAAACAGCTGATATTTTACAGTCCACAGAGCCATGGTGTGGCAACCTGCCTCACTTGAATTGCCCAGATGTGTACTGTAGAATGGCAGGTTTTAGATCTTTCAATGGATTTAATGGATCTCTCACAGTCACTTTCTTACCGCTCTCCACCTGCAAGCACTGTCACTGTATGGATTACACCAGCGGGCTGGAGCAGTGATGCAGCAGCTGTACAGCAATCCCTGTAAAGAAAAGCGGGTGGCTGTGATTCACCTGCTATCTACTCGTGGATAAAGCATTTATCCAGACACACTCAATTAGTCACCCTTGTGACAAGGCTACACTAGCCTTGACAGCACAGTGAATAGGAGCTTGTCACAAGTGATTTGTGTGTGTTCAAAATGCAAATTGGTCTCTTGGTTTTCAGTCATTTTACTGTGAATAGTAGAAACAGCAGTGTTTCTCTGACAGATAAATAATGAATTGATTTATGACATTCATCAGATTGTTTGACTTGACAGAAATGAAAGCATTAAGAGAGAGCTGAATGTGGGATAAAACAGTGGCTAGATATTGAGGCGAGAGAAGACAAGTAGCTATGTTTTCATTATTGGGGAGGAATATTAAAGGATGCGTTTGACCGCCCCAATATGTACATTCAGTCATTCTCTACTCACTTCCATGCCTGAGAATGAAAAGTCGGGGGAAGTTTCTTAGGGTTAGTCCATGAGCACAGCAGCATTCTCCTGAAGTACACGGAGACTTGTTCAAAATCATCGAGCTTGTGCACCCACTGCTGACGGGGTGCGTGCTAATGCTTTAAGCAGGGACAGTGAATATTTCAGCTTTAAAAGGGGTGGAAATGACGCCCTTTCAAATCAATTTAAGATCTCAGAGCTTCCAGAGACTGGGGAAACGCTTAACAAGCTGTATGGAGCCACATTTATGTTTTTAGGGGCTGTTTTTGTTACGTTTAAAACAATTCCCCATCTACTTCAGTTGTTTAGGAGAATGCTGCAATGCCATTTTGCTGGAAAACCCGGCATTAGGGGGAGTAGATAATGACTGAAGTTTCATTATTGAGCCTGCCTAAAATTGAGGAAAACTAAAGCTGAACAGTGTTTATAGCCATAAATACTGCTTGTCACACAGCAGGTAATGTGAAATTTCCCAATCACTGTCATCAGTGTATGAAAGCCTCAAGATCTGACTAGGTTCCAGAGTTTCAGCTATTTCAGATGCCAGGAAAAGTTTCTTGAAAAACACCACAACTAACATTTACACACCACGGCTCCTCCACGCCTGGCAAGACTCCCTTCGCTTCAAAATCATCTACCTCCAGGCAAAATCTGATAAGTCTATATGTGCGAGGAAGCCAATTAGCTGATAGCAGATCTCTCCTTCTGATCCAATTATAGGGAGCAGAGCATTTACTTTAAGCCTGTTAATTAGAGACTCGTCAGGCAGGACCAGGGCCTTAATCCTCTCATATCACCCACCTAACGCCACTTTGGAAAACGGCTAAATGATAAGAGAGCAAACGATCGCCCTAGGACAGCACTGGTCGAGATTCTGCTCACCCACATGAGCTGAATAATTTTTTCTTTTCTCCTTGTTTTCTCTTTCCATCAATCTCTGGGTTGCTTACAAGCACTGATACTTTTTCCCCTGTCCTGATCTCACACACACACACACACACACACACACACACACACACACACACACACACACGCACACACACACACAGAGGATTATTAATCCTTAAATCATAGGGAGATGAAGAATAATGGATGAATTGGACTTGAAAACTCGAAGGTTAACTGTAAAACAAGCCAGTCTCTTCTCAAAGCTGTCATTGGATTTCATTAGTTCTGTTTGCTGTAATAATACGGTGCAGTGAGGATGAGGTCTGAATTCAGTGAATCTCATTTTCCCCTTCCACCTACTTGGCTTGTGACCAGATGGTAGAAAGTGCTTAATCCAAGCAGAAAGTATCTCTGGATCAGGGCGTCATATTCATGACAAATAATCCCTTGATCGTAATAATTGTATGGGATTGGATTCCTATCAGTTAACATATTGCTGCTCTGTGGCCTTCTGACAATGATTGAGCTATTCTAATTAGTTCTGCAATATGCCTGGAACAGATGGGGGTAATATTTTATTATTTCCTAATATTACAGTATCCAGGGAGACACAGAAGTAAATGACAAAGCATAGCCAATGAGCATGTGTCAGCTGCTCAGATGCTGGGAATTTAATGTAAATAAAGTGTGATTATAATTTCCTAATGTTTTGTAAATCAATAAAGAAAAGCTAGAAGCAGGAGCACCCTTCAGCGTGCTGACACTCACACTGCTGATCACAGTGATCATCATATTAAAGTGTTGTTTAATAATGTGTTTATACCAACAGCAAATTAAGTTGATAATCAGAATTGGAAGGATTTCAACATGTATTCATGCACAAATTGCAGTTTGTCTTGTTGGCAATGTAATCAGTACGGTAATTCATTAGATCCCTGCGCAGAATGTAATCTCATCACTTTGCTCAACAAAATGTATGGAAAATGAGGATAAATTACCAATTTAACTGTGACGACTGTATAACTGCTTTCCTCTTCAGAGCGATCAGATAGCTGTAAGCATGTTTGATACACCGCATTAGTTAAGAGCCTCCTCCATGCTGATGATTATAAACTGCCAATATGTTCTTGTGTTGAGAGCCACATTTCACTGTCTGTCCTTGAAGCCAGTGTTTTATAACACAGGATAAGACATGCTGGCTCTGTCTTGGAATATAGTCACCCTGGGAGCATGCCAAACCACCACGCTCTATACTTAACAGATTATTCAACATAGCCTTGATCCCTTTGGGTCAATCAGATCACTTCAGCAAATGTTCTTTTAAGTGCCCATTCTTCCTCGCTGCTGATAGGAACTAATTTCTTACGGCCTCATCAATATTAAGAGGTTTCGTTAAGAGATTTGCGTGACTGGAGCTGCTTACTGTTCCATTCCAGGAAGTGCTGTCAGCTTTCACACTGGGCCGTCACTGTGCTTTCAAGCAAATGGCTCTTGCCTGCCTTTGAAGAGAAAGCAATAGATATAAATAATTCATTCATTTGTTATGTTAAGATTCAGTTTTCCAACCTATGATGCCGAACTTAAAAGTTTAAAAGGTTACCTGTCCAAGGTTGGGCTTAAATTATGAAGCGCATTGTGATTATTTTATTACAAAAGCTGCTTTTCTTCATGCTGTGTCATGACATTTCTATTATTGCTTTAAATGTGTTACTTATATGCTGTATATGACTGATATGATATTTGATATATATATATATATATATATATATATATATATATATATATATATATATATATATATATATATATATATATATATATATATATATATATATATATATATATATTATTTAATTAATCCACCCAAACAAAAGTACATGATGAAGACATTTTCAATATGGCTTCAGTTGCTCAATTATGTGATGTATCTACTCGAGTGTTAGCCATTCATTGTAGCATGAATCTGCCTTTTGTACTGCACTGCCTCTACAAAATCCTCAAAGAACTTATTCTTTTTGGGGGGTTAGCAGCAGGGCAGCACACATTTTTAAAGTGGGACTTGACTTGTTAGTCATGCAGGCTGACTGTGATTCTCATCCGCTGGACAAAATACCAGACAGCTTTACCTCCCCGGTTCCCCAAAGAGCCTTGGCATCATAAGATAACCTTTGATCCATATACACAGAAGAGAGTAGCTTAAGTAGGGCAGGATTTACACGAATACAAAAGACCTGATTTTCAACTCTTTTAAGTCAAAGATCTGATTCTCTCATGGCTGTCTAACAAGAGAGAACACACACAGAGTCTCATTTTATTTTCCCTTCGGAGGTACGGTAGAGTTTCAAATATGAGATCTGTTCAGCAAACCAGGGTATAGCAGAAGTTTATGTTTCAAAACTCAGATTTGCACAAAACCCACATCTTGATGGATTCCAAAACCTGAGCATCAGTTTGAGGGATGAGTCTGTTTTTTTTTTTTTGTTTTTTTTTTTCTTCCCCAAGTCTGTTGTCACTTGCCTGTGTGTCACAGCGCATCCTATGTCATTCATCAGCAGCATGTGTGTCACATGCTGGAAGAGTTGAGTTAACCGTTAAGCAACATGGAGCGAGCCAAAGAGTCGGCTGTGTGGAGATATTTCACGCTTGCATCGCCAAGTAGTTAGATGGCTGTTTGCAATGTCTGCAAAGTAAATGTTTCGAGGGGTAGTGGTTATACTGCAAAGTACAATACTACCAATTAATTCAAACAGATCCAAAAGCACCATGTACGCCGAAGTCCTGCCGCCCAACAAAACCAAAGGAGCAGGAGACAGTATAGTCCAGCAATTAACTTTGGCAGATGCACCTCAAAGATGCGAAAAGTTTTCGTTGGAAAGATTGAAAGCATTGGCAGTCTCATAGAAATTTTCAGAATTCATTGTTTTAGATGCTCAACCAGTTGTTGAAGGTAAGGGCTTCTGTCGCCTACTGGAATACTTAGAGCCAAGGTACTCTCTTCCATCACGCAAGAATTTTTCTAAGACCGGTATACAGTTTATTGTTAATTCAAAAATGGCACCGGATTGGTATCGAGTATCAACAGATACACAAAGCCCAGGCATCAGGACTGAAAAAGTTGGTGCATCACGGTAGGAAACCAATCTAATGAAATTTATTTTACTGTTATTTCTAAATTGGTGTTTACATCAGAATTACAAGCGCATTGTTTACATTTAGGACATTTAGCAGACATTTTTGTCCGCTTTTGTCCAAAGCGGCTTACAATAAGTACATTTGTCTCAGTGTTTTTCACATTGGCCTGCGGTTAACTGTTAAGGCTTCATGTTCCTCTGAACAGAAACTCTGTATTGCTCAGCGTTCAGCTCAGTTAGCTGTGAACTCCCTTTGCCAAACACAGCAGGACTCTGCTCCTCACCAGCTGCTCTCCTCACGCCAATTTCAACGTGGATATCTTATTCATAATGTATCATTATCAGGGAAAAAATAGGATGGGTCCCTGGTCACTAATGAGCTCATTACGTCCTCTCTGATTTTTATTGTGTCATTTTTTTCTATAGGTGTCACGCAGAGTAGCCAGCCAGTGTATATCCAGGGAAGATTTGTCTTCGTCCCAATCACATTTTCTATTTCCCTGGAATAACATTAGACGTGAGCCCCAGTCATAACTGTAGTCCGACAGAGGACTGTGGATTTTGCCTCCAATCACTTATACTTTGAATTGCCTTTCAAAGGCGCATCTCCAAGGTTGGTCTGGACAACATTTTGCAACAGCATTTTGTCACCCATCAGGACATTTTATATTCAACAAAGTGATGATCAGAGAACTGAACTGAATAAAATTTCCTAACTCAGGGTGACACACCATAGATTAGCATTCAAAACTGTGTGGCCCATTCTTATTGTTGCCCTTATTTTGTGTGGTTCAGAGGTGAGAGTATGCCCAGAGAATTCAGCTGAAGTTACAGCAACTTTTAATGCGTCCATTCTCTCCTTAAAAATTTCAGTTTTTCAGACTGTCTTCCATTCCCCTCTTATGTGCCTCTTGTATTACATAAATAATCACATCCATTTTGCCTTCACTTCAGGGACAAACTGCCCACCCTTATTTTGTCAGTTGTCCTAGATGTATGCTAGCCAATGATATCAACTGACTGAAATGTTTCAAGTGCCTTTTGTCTTCAAATTTCTGCTTTTCTACATGTGATAAGTCGCTCTATTTATGCTTTGGCTTCTGGAAGTGTTGCCTGTTCGTTTCCCTACTCCTCTCCTCTTCTACTCTCTGCCACATTTTCCCTCATCCCCTCATCACTGGCTTTTTTTTTTCTCGCCGTCGATCATTCTGCCCTGCAAACCTGTCTTCCATATCTGTCGGCTTGTTTGTCTGCTTTCATTCGTCTGTATTGTTTTTCTCACTTTTCATCCACTCCCTGTTCTGCCTCCAACTGTTTCACTAACCAGCATGTCTCTATCCTCATCTTCATATTTCCACCTAAAGCATCTATTTACCTGCCCATCCCTATAAATATGTCTATCCATCTCAACTCCCTTTTCATCTTTTCCCTCTCTCCTCCCCATGTGTTGCAGGATATTCGTGGTGGGAATAGGCTTCTTCAGCCTCTGCTTTCTAATGACCTCTCTTGGGGGGCAGTTCTCGGCCAAGAGACTGGGGGACTCCCCCTTCACCATCCGCACAGAAGGTACTGACATGTGGTGTGTGTGTGTGTGTGTGTGTGTGAGAGAGAGAGAACGCATGCATGTCTGTGTTTGTGTGTAAACAGTCGAAATGCTGTAATGTCACTGCATATTGCTGTGCTATAACTCTCCATGGTCCTGCTGGCGCTTCACTGCCTTGTGCCACTTTGTCAAAGCTGCACCACCTGTCACTGGAAGCATAAAATAGCCTGAAATATAAGGATGAGGCAAAGAAACCATAAAGTAAATGCAGGTTCCAAAGCAGAACCAGTAGGTCCAGTGAATTTCATTCAAATAACCTTAAGCAGAAAAGCTGCTTTTTCTTTATCTGTGGTCAAGTGACGAGAAATAAATCAGCATGCTTGCAAAAGAAGATTAATTTGGTGGGTGGGAGGTTGAAAGGCCAGCCAGTAGCTTGAAAGTCTTTGGTCTGATCCAAGGCAGTGACAGTAGGATGGGAGGCTAATATTATATACACTACCTTTAGGGATTCTGCACTGATGGACAGCCATCTTCTCTCAGTATATGCTTCGGCTGTATGTGAGGCAAAGATGGAAATAGATGTGAACAAATGTTATATACTCAGCTGACAGTTCTATTACAACTGTGACTAATTTACAACAGAATGATTGCACTTAATGTTGATAGACTGACAGCAAAAGTCTCCCTTGTTTCTTCAAGCGCTCTTGCTGAGGTACAGTACGATATCCAGCCTAAAATCTTCTTTACTGCTCCCCTGAACTCTCTCAGGATTCTCTAGAAGTCTTGCCATTATATGGAAGTCCATTACAGCAAGCCAATATAACTATGGCTGTAACCACAAGTTGAAATTTCAGTGTGATGATGCATTAAATACCTTACATTTCCTGAAATTGGCTCCTGAATCAGTGGTTGGGTTGATTACTTCAGTTCCTGGTGAGCACAAAACACATTTTTTGCTAACAAAGACCCCAAGAATGACACTTAAGTTCAAGAATGGTTGAAATGAGGACAATGTGTGAAGGTCTCCATGAGATTTGCTTCATCATCCCCCTGTGGCTTTTGTATTGAGAGAATGAAGAACATGGCATGTGGGAGAGTATCCTGAGACCTGAGCCTAATAGGGGAGAAAAGGTGTTAGGTACGTCAGTTTAGGTTGGGCAAGAAAATTAAATTAGAGTCCGACTTTGTCTTTAAAATGACTGCATTTAAAGATAAGTTTAAAAACTACACAGATTTGTAAGAGAATTGCAACAAGTGAGGTTATAGTAAATCTGAGCACTCACAGTAATGTTAAGGTACTTCTCAGCATGTTGTTCATCTGTCTGGAGACATATGCAGCAAATGACCCTAATAACCACATATTGCCATATCACTGCACACTGCACATTGTTTGGCCCTGCTGGGATTGCTTGCACACTGAAGCCTGCATTCGACAAAGCCATATCTCACAAGTGAAATGCCATTAACACATTGGCTGACCGGTGATATCATGTGACCCAGAGTGAAGGCTGACTGCCAGTGGCAAGGCAGAGGGGGGAAAAAAAGCGCCATTATAATCTCCTGCTGTACAAGGTGTGAAGATTGAAAGTCGGAGGTCATTTTGTGGAGGCCAGCCACTTCTCACTACTGCTGGAGTTAAAATAAGCAATCCTGTGCTCTGACCAAGGTCTGCTCCCATCCACATGTGTGTACGCGTGTGTGGGCACAGGAGTAACTGAAGCATGCCATGTGTCAGTTTATGTGGGTGTAAGAGCAACCGAAAGACGGAGCAAGTGCAACTTTAAGTGTGAAACAGCCAGGTGTTGCAGCCATGCACTGTAATCTGTCTGAGAGAAGGATGAAGCAGTGGAAATGAAAACAGGAAATGGCAGACTTAACTGAATAGATCGATGCAGGAGCGTATATAAAATCAGACACAGTCTGTTTTTGTGTGTGCGTGTGTGTCAGGGAGATAATGGGGCAGAAGGCGGGGGTGGTCATTTGGGATTACTGTGTGATAAATTAAGATTACTGCGTTTTTGTGATAAATTAGGATTAGTGTGTACATGTCAGTGTTTCCTAGTAAAACGTACTTGATTAATCAACCACTCATGCACTGCTGCCTGGGAAGACATCTGGAGCAGGCTCATTAAAAACTGTATAGTGTCCAACCGCGCCTCCCCATAGGACTTTACTGTGTGTGTGTGTGTGTGTGTGTGTGTATGTGCATGTACCCCTTTGTACATAAATACTTTTCTGCTTGCCTATGCATAAATGATTCCCGTATCTCTATCATCTGCAGTGTGCCTGGGTACATTTGTTTGTGTGTATGCCCCACTGTTTCACCCTCTTTTCTGTCTTTATGCATGCGACTGTGGTCTACTACCTCACACTGTGTTTGTGCCGTCTCCCTTTGAGTGTGTACGTGTGTGTTTATGTGTGTTTGTGATGAGCTGGCAGGAAATCGGCTGTTAAATGGGGCGACAGCAGCAATGTGGGACAAGATTGAGACCAGAGAGACTGAGAGACCAATCCATCTGCTCTCTGCAAATCAGTCCCACACAAAAAACAACTGGCCCTTTCATTAAGCCTCCACTCACCACCTGCAGAGCAGCACACACACACACACACACTCAGACGCACACCGCTCCACACCCGTCTCTCATTAAGTACATTTCTTTTCTGGCAGATCTTCAATGTGAAAGTATGCAACATGCCCAAATTAAAAACTTTTGCCAAATTTTGGGGTGTTTTCACATGGACCAACGAAGCAGAGCAACTTTATTCTGTGGTTGCTTTATCAGTGGTTATTTTTATTACCCTGAAGAAATCTCACTTTGCTAAAAAGATGTGATTTTTTTCAACCTTTTTCCACAAGCCGAATAAGGCTTTATCATATCCATCATCTTAAAGCTGCCAAGAAATGTTGCATTTCTGGTTTGAGAGCAGCTATGGCTTAAAGATTAATTGTTTGTTTGAAATAGTCTCTGGAAAAGTATAATTTCTAAATCCAAGACCCACAATTTTAATTACAATTTACATAATAAAGTAAAAGTTGAAGCTGGGGATAGATGATTTCATGGCCTATAATAACAACTGCTGCTGGTAAATTAATGAAGCAGAATTAAGTAATGAAGAAACATCAGAGTGAGTTGGGAAAACAACACATTCTTGGCAGTTTATTCTCTGTTTCTCTATTCATTCCTGTGTCTGTAAAATCAACACTTGGCCAAAGATTGGTTTTGCACAAGCAGCAACACCACCGAAAAAAATGAGTGGGCCGTGTGTTTTGTTGCTTTTCAAGAAATGCCAACAGTAACACGTTTTTCACTCCATAAAAGATCCAGGTGAGGGCTGCATGTCAGTTTTAGAATGGTTGCTAGCAGGTAGCTCGGCAGTTGTTCAGCACAAATGGCAGACAGCTGGTGAACAGAGGCGTCTGAGTATCCAAGTTAAATTTTCAGTAATTATTTTTTTAAAAGCGCTCTGTGGAACTGTCTGTGTTGTGCTGGCAGCCATTTGTTAGTTTACCTGTATGTACCAACCAATGTATCTACTGTTTGTCTTGGTAAGCGGAGCTGAAAGAGGCGCTCTGATGAAGCACTCAGGAACATACATAAAGTCACATGCAATTGAACTGTCACACGAAATCTGACCCAAGTCGTTCACAAAGAAATCCACCTCCAACAAATAGTCCACAGGTATGTATGGTTCTTATCTTTCCACATCACATTACAATCAGTTTGCTAATGTCCAAAAAAATGTGATTAATTCATGTAAATTGCTATAAATATTTACATGGAGGACCTCATCACTTTAAAAGCTCAGAAATTAAACCTCTATGATTTGGGTCTGCATAGCAGTTTGTTTTGTATGTCTGTGAGGCAAACAGTATAATTTGCTCTATCAGTGAGAGTTTTCAACAGTATGGGACAATGAATTGGTGCATATAGATGTTATGATATCAGACTGTACATTGTCTTAGATTTAGGATATCTGTTGAAATACTTGTTTCCACCCACTTAGTAATCATATTCAAAATATTAATGATTCTTTATCAAAAAAGTTGAAATCTCTTTAGATTAGATTTCAGAATACTGAGATATATATCTTGTATTGCTATATAGGCTTAAAATGGTCATGAGAGTCACAAGTCTAATATCAAAATAGACTATATAATAATCAGCAGTGGAGCTTGATAAATGTAATGCCTTTTTTGAATGTGATTCACATTTTCATACTATTGTGTGAACTATTGCTTATGTGTTATTTAATTAAATGTGACTTGGATTACTCAGAAAACGATAGCATTTTATTTAGGAGTGGATTTTTGTTCACCTGGCAGGTTAAAAAAAGATGTTGGATTCTTCTTAGATATTATATTGACAAAAAAATGCAGGCATGTTGTTCAGTTTATAGAAAATCCTGGCAATTTCCTTCTCATAACAATGTTTATCAGACAGTCTCATTGAAATTTTTGCACAACTGCTCAGCCTCAGGAGCAGTTCTTGTATTTTTCTTTTAGTGGGACATTTTTCCAACTCACGCCATACATTATGTAGTTTGTGCTTATTTCTTTGCTGCAAAAGCTGTATTCCCAAGTTTAAAGAAAGCCTTTTACTAAGAGGTTACTTTGTCATGACACAGCAAGCTGTCAGAGTCTGTTTTGTTTTGTACGTTGCCTTTGGCTCTCTCTCAAAAACGACCTCTAAATGGGAATGCTTCATTGCAATAATGTGAAAGATGCCTTTCCTAAAAAGATGAGTGTTTTCTTATTAATGATGACTTTCATGCAAGGTGTCGTAATGAGCTAAAGAAGATAGCAGATGTAAACCCTTGGAGCCAATATATTAATTTCTGTTTTGCCCCTAATGAAGTCCATAATAACGCCCCAACAATCTTTTAGTCATTCTGTCCATTTCTGTCCTCAAAATTCACGTGTTTAGATGTCATCATCAACAGTTAAGGATGACTGATTCAGCAGCTGTCATCTCAGGCTAATCCCTGATGTGGTGACAACAAGGCCATCAGGAACACGAGACAAGTTGCTTTTCTGTTTATAAATCAAATTCACAGGATTTCATCTGGCATTGTGCCGTAGTCATTTTTACACACATATTAGCTTTCTGTTTGCACACAATAACAGCCAAATTTGTGTAGGGCTTTGTCACCTTAGTGGGAGTTGCACTGATAGCAATTGTTCGGGTATTAGCTGAATTTCGTCGGCACCTCTCGCTTCCGTGGATTATCAGCTTCCACTGGAGGTTCATAGCGCTGGGCTTTCTCTGAAATCCCTGTCTCTCTTCAGTGACTCACAAACTCATCAAGAGCTGTGAGGCGGAGATGGAGAGGTAGGGGCTGATTGGTGAAAATGAGAAAGTAGAGGAAAAGGAAAGGTGGCAGCACAATAATGATTGTTCTGTATGTGTTTGTGTGTGTGTGTGTGTGTGTGTGTGTGTGTGTGTGTGTGTGTGTCTGTGATTAAGCAAGAGGATGATGAGATTTCTAGAGGTTGCATTGCTCACAAGAGTTGAATGAAAAGCAGGGATGAAAAGATGCATAGGCATCAATGTTTTCCCTAGATCAAAATACATCAGACATGAGGGAGATGTTAGCTTGATCAAAGGCCCTCCCTATGGAGCTTGTTCATACTCTGCAGTTTATTACATTAACAAGGACCCGTGGCAGTCCCTTCACCCTGTTTGTTCTAGCTGAAAGTCTCTCTGCTTTCTTTGTCTAGGTGGGTCCCTGCTGGGAGAGAGAATATCATGTTATATTTCTGCCTCGGTTTAAAATTTTGCAGCTCTGAAGATTTAATGGCTAACTGCTTGAGAATTCATTCGAAGACTGTAATTTTTTAAAATGGAAGACTCATAATCTCCACGAGGGGAACACTCTGTTTGGAAATGCTGCTGTGCTTGGATCCAAGCAGGGGCCGAGACTAATGGTTGTTTGACTCGCATTAAACTCAGTTCTGTGATGTTTGTCTGAAAGTTTGTGCACCATCAGTCACAAAAAATGTGTCACATTCCCAAAATACATTTTTACTTGTGCCCTTAGAGGACCTCAGCCGAGAGTTTACACTCATGAAAGTAGCTGCAGTTTACATGCATATACATTTCTGTGATTATTGTAAAGTGCGTGATTCAGGATGGGAATTTTTCATTACATCAGTATGCAGTAGCTTGTACCACACATCAGACACCCCCGCTCTGTGGTCCCCTTTCATGTTTTTTTCACACTGGATGTTCATCTCTATCACACATTCCCTGCAGTTATGTTTCCTTCCCATCGCTTCATGTCGAACAAATCTGCCATGACAATCTTCTGCATGTCGCTGGCGCTAGGTGCAGCAGGGGAGTCACTCAGGGAGTACACTTTATCAGTGTACTCATAGCCTGGGGAGTTTGAATGGACTCTGTGTGTATGTGTATGTGTGTGAATGTGTGTGGGAGTGTCTGTGTGCGTGTGCGTGTGTGGGTGGGTTTATGGGTTTATTGGTTTGTGATTCTCTCTGGATAACATCATCAACTCGGTGCCCAAAACATAAAATGTTTTTGGCAGTAAGTGTGTGTGTGTGAGTGTGTGTTTGGGGGCTGTTTGAGTAATGTATTCATGTGTTCCTTTCCGCACAATGATAGATAGAAAGAAGATCAGGAAAATCTCACAATGATATCGTTTGTTCTTGATAAATGTTATCATCTGCCACATACACTATTATATAAACACATGCAAACTGAAAGATGCCATGTTGGTGTTGTTCATGGAACATCGTTGAAACTGACCAATCACGTTTTTTTATAGTTCAAGTTCAGGTTCTTTTTACTGACAACATGGTGAGGCTGGTGGAATTCATTTCAAGTACAAATGGACTTGCTTTGACAATACATGATATAAAACAACATTATGAAAGGGTTTAATTTGATCCAATCCATGTTTTCCTGAACCTACTGAGTTTGATTTTGAGACAGCTTGGGACGACTTTAATCATGATATTCCAGGAACAACACCAACACAAGTCACAAAGCTGTGGCATCAGAACAACATGATTAATTAATTTCAGTGATGGATTGTAATGATGACAATATCAGATTCACCAATTTTCTAGGTATTTGTGTATGGTATGAATAAGGTCTGATGCAGATTTTAGCTACATTTAATTCAGCTGGTTTGAATTTCTTTAGTTCTATACATCTCATGTGTCTGTGTGCTAAATATGCCCATGCATAGTGGATAGGAATTTTTTAGTCATCTAGTTTTGTGTGTTCAGATGAATGACTTGCAGCTTGATGGCTGCTGTGCCAGCTAGCTGAGTTTGTAGAAGATTTATGGGTGTATGTTTGGAGTGGAGCTGATTCTTGAGCCCAATTCATAAACTCAACTACAACCCAACTATGAACAGCATTCAATCATATTACATATTTAAGACATTAGAAGGGCATCCGCAGGTTTTGTGGGGTTTAGATTAGGCTAAAGTTAAGGTTAGCTTTGGTTCAATAGTACTATAGGTATGTTACTTCATAGTAACACATAAGGCTTAGTGATAAGAGAGTTGAAAGCACTCTCAGACAAAGGAAGTGCAGAAATTGTCAGACCATCAGTAAATGTACCATAGAACATTATGATACTCTTGGACAGATCAATTGTCTACCACTTCAATTTTCCCTTCAGAAGTGGAGTTCTAGTAAAAGACTGCAATGTGAAATTTTGAAGTCCTCCTTTAGAATAACAGATTACAGATACTTGTTTTCAGATATATCCAAATAAAACACAAAATGCTGGTATGACAAAATGTATTTTATTGAAATACAATAATTTGAAAAATTAAAATATGAAAAATAAATTGTACACAAACTTATATTATGTCATTTTAGCCATTTAGCTGCAGTGGATTGGATTTTGTCACCAGTTCTTGAAAAGCGACAGATGGGAGTGCTGCAGTTAAAATGAGGTCATGATTTTGTGTTTTGTAGTTAATCATTCAGGTAACTTTGTGTTTACTTTATCTGTTCTTTTAGCTCCTAATGTAACTGAGTCTCATTTTCCATCAAACATGGATCATGTCAATGGTTAAAACAATTTTCTACAGGTAAACTTTTAGACATATTTCACACGTTATTAATGATTAATTGATAATCGTTTGTTGAGGCAGCCAACAATCAATTGAAGAAATTACTTAAAATTTGCACTCCTATTGATAAACAAACTCTTAATGGACTGAAAACTGGAGACTGGACTTTCACTTAGATTCACCACCCTCCTCAGTGTGTCTTTGAGAGAAGCACACAACCCCCAGCTGCTCTAATAGAGCTGCACTGTGGGGAGAAATAGAAGATTGTGTTTTGCACTTAGCAGCTTTGCGCTTTGAAGGTGACAAATTACTGTACTTGCTGAAAAGGGAGCAAGGGTGCTTAGTCAATTCATTATGAGATGTTGATTTAAAAAGGAGAGCATTTGTTGGCCTTTGCAGTCTCAGTGCCGTGTAGATACACAGAAGTGTCCAAGTGTCGGCTATATTATACACCAAGAAAGTTAAGCTCAGCTCTTTCGTCAAGGAGTTGATCATGTGTAACATGTGGTTACACAGTTAGCTATTGCGGGAAAGACTCTGCTCTTTGAAGGGAGCTCTCAAAGAATCAGTGAAGCTATGAGGGCTCTGCTGGGAGAACTAATCCCCCCCATACAAAACCAGTAAATAAACATGAAAACTTAGTTAAAACAACAGTATCAAAACCTGAGTGCTAAGTAGGAGGTCAGGTTGGTGTAGGGAGCTGCCGTAGGAAATGGTGTTGTGTTTCTTACCCTCAGGTGTGCATAAACTGCAGGTTAAGAACTTCCATTAACATCCTTATTTTATGACCTTTTAAAGGAAACATTTCTCTTCAGTTACTCTATATCTTTCCTTACCAAAAGTGCCATTGTTGAACCTGGTGCCATCTATTTGACACACCAGCACCATCTGTATTTCTAACTCTTCCTCCCAACTTTGTTTCCCCTCAGTGCAAACCTTAGCCCATTCACTGTGTTACTCCATCCTGAGCCCATTCCTAACACAATACATATTAATGAGAAAGCCTATCCAATTTCCAAGTAGAGAGGGCCATTGTTCTGACCTAAGTGCTATTACGCGGCTGTAAATGAGAAATTTCTCCACAGCACATTATATGATGGTTATATCTCTGGGAAGGTTACTCTGCAGCAATATGCTGTCTCAATTACCCACCCTGCATCAAGCTTTGTCTACAGGTCGCTAGCTCATCGTTTCCTCTGCCATAAGCTGGTTATTTTCACGGGTCCCGATAGTGTCATACTAGAGCGTGCTTGTGCTTTCTTTCTCCAGATATACACTAATGATGTTTAGGAAGCCATGGCCTTTGTTGCCCGACAATTTTGGGAAGATTGTTGATTATATGTGACAAAAAAGACAGTTTTGTTCATCTGGTTTCCCTACTGGTGTGGGTTGATAAAGTCATAAAGACACACCAATCACGACTTGAGATTATTTCTTTCCTGGAGCCACATCTTTCCCACCTCTTTCCCTCTCTTTCGCCTCCTGCTTCTCATTCTCTCTCATTTCGTTCCCTCAGAGATGAATATATTAGGTGCCTGGTGCGAGACTGAATAATTGCAGGGTAGCTGTAGCTTTTTCTTTGTTTCTTCAGCTCACTTCTGTCTATTTCTCTGCCCCCCCCTTCCTGTGCTCACATGCACGCCTGTGTTGACACAGTTGGACATTTCCTCCACAGCCCCCTCCTCGCAAAATAAAAAAGAAATCACGCACTCCTGCCTTTGTCTGAAAAGTGGCAGCAATGATCGCTGCAATGCAGGGGAAACCATTTATTTCACACAAAGTGCATAGTGGAAGGGTGATGAAAAGATGAGGAAAAAAAGGATTCTGAGCAATTTAATTATCTTCAAAGTGACAGATTTTACTTACTTAAATAATGAAGCTTAGGTTCAGACGACCATCAGTGGGAGAACATAAAGAAAGCCAGTCTTCCAGCCTTTTCTTCGTGTGCGGTCCACCCAGCCTCTTTTGTTGTCTTTTAGCCCGTAGAAAAAGATCCATAATAATCTTCCTGGGGTGGTTTGAATATGGATGTGTTAAAAGACACTTGCAAGATACAATAATGACAGTTATTTAACATTCTAACAAGCAACCAATCAGTAATTTTGTCTCAAGATATTATATACTGTCATCAAATGAGACCATTACCGTTACATTGGAAAGCCTTCAGGGCCTCCACACTGCACCTCGTTGTGTGTCAAGTGTTGGGTGTGTCATTGCCTTGTGGTAAACCAAAAGGGATGCACTGTTCTCTCAGCAGTAAATATACCGAATCTATGGCTAAGGCCACATGGTGAATTGAGCTATCCTCTCCTTGTGTATTGTGCTTTTAGTTTGACCCTGAATTGTGCGGCACTTTGTAAAGACTGTTTAATATAAACTCTATAGATTAACCATTGATCCCCTTTCTGATGATAATAATGATGATTGAGATATCACTGCTGATGGTTTACAGATACATATGATCAATTAGTGATATATGCCATACGTAACCATCATGCCTAGTGACAGCTGCAACATGCTTGGTTAAATTATTATTATACGTGTATTGATATGTAAAATCTGACAGTGTTTCCTCATTGATTTATGGGTAATTGTTTGCAGTGGAAATTAAGCTTGTTCACATTCACCTTTTCCACATTGATTAAGATTATAAATCAACACCAGGCGTATGAAAATCTAACAAAATAATGAATATGAATATTTCTTTTTGTGTACACTCAGGAAATCTACACAGAGTTTTATGCATCTTGCTCCAGGTCTGCTCCCAGCCCACACAGTTTGAGAGCAGTGGTCTATTCTACTCAGATTATTTTTTGCAGAAAGATTTTCAACACCAACAACATGACGGATGTCAAACTTGGCTAGCTCACTCCACTATCAAGTTAGCTATGTTTGTATCTTGGCTAGTCTTACGAGGTGGATTGCCCCCGGCAGACGCCACAAAACATTTGTTCTCTTTTTGACCATTGCAGTGCAGTTTGAATCCTTCTTCTTGATGCTTTCTTTGGCACCTGGCTGGAGCTTGAATGAACATCGCTGCT
This sequence comes from Acanthopagrus latus, assembly GCF_904848185.1. Lineage (NCBI taxonomy): Eukaryota > Metazoa > Chordata > Actinopteri > Spariformes > Sparidae > Acanthopagrus > Acanthopagrus latus. The sequence continues at coordinate 18,746,082 of NC_051039.1, forward strand.
ACTGTACTGGTAAAATATGTTGCTGCAAATGTTTCCAACTCTTATTTGATGGACTCAATCTGAGTAAGATGTCTCGTGAGTAAGATGCTCACTAAATAGTTAGCGTAATGAGGCATATATTGTTATACACAGTGTCCTGTTGTGTGGTGTGGCAAGTACATTTCTCGTTCCACAAAATCTGCTTGTCTCAGACAAGTGGTCGAGCCTTCGTGTTGAGCCCTGTCATGGCAAGTTGTTCAAATAATTCAGTAATAACTAACAATTAACATATTGATTAGGCTCATATTAATGCACCCTGTTGGTCTTGTGACCAGAAGTCACACAAAAAAGAACCTCGAGGGGATTTGTGACCAACTGCTGTATAGTTGGTATATGACAGGCTACTCTATTGTATGCGATACAGAAATGAAACTGCCCCTGGTAGAAGTGGGTAGAGAGCAGAACTAGCCTAAGAAATACACGCATAAGCTATACTGCCAAAAAGTATTCACTCACCCATCCAAATAATTGAAATCAGGTGTTCCAATCACTTCCATGGCCACAGGTGAATAAAAGCAAGCAGCACCTAGGCATGCAGACTGTTTCTACAAACGTTTGTGAAAGAATGGGTCGCTCTCAGGGGCTCAGTGAATTCCAGCATGGTACTGTGATAGGATGCCACATTTTGCAACAAGTCCAGTCGTGAAATTTCCTCACCCCTAAGTATTCCACAGTCAACTGTCAGTGGGATTATAACAAAGTGGAAGAGATTGGGAACGACAGCAACTCAGCCACAAAGTGGTCCTCCACGTAAAATGATGGAGCAGGGTCAGCTGATGCTGAGGCACATAGTGTGCAGAGGTCGCCAACTTTCTACAGAGTCAATCGCTACAGACCTCCAAACTTCATGTGGCCTTCAGATTAGCTCAAGAACAGTGCATAGAGAGCTTCATTGAATGGGTTTCCTTGGCTGAGCAGCTGCATCCAAGCCATACATCAGCAAGTGCAATGCAAAGCGTCAGATGCAGTGGTGTAAAGCACGCCGCCACTGGAGACGCATTCTCTGTTGTTACAAATCACGCTTCTCCATCTAGCAATCTGATGGACGAGTCTGGGTTTGGCAGTTGTCAGTAGAACGGTACTTATCTGACTGCATTGTGCCAAGTGTAAAGTTTGGTGGAGGGGGGATTATGGTGCGGGGTTGTTTTCCAGGAGCTGGGCTTGGCCCCTTAGTTCCAGTGAAAGAAACTCTGAATGCTTCAGCATACCAAGATATGTTGGAAAATTCCATGCTCCCAACTTGGGAGCAGTTTGAGGATAGCCCCTTCCTGTTCCAACATGACTGTGCACCAGTGCACAAAGCGAGGTCCATAAAGACATGGATGAGAGAGTTTGATGTGGATGAACTTGGCTGGCCTGCACAGAGTCCTGACCTCAACCTGACAGAACACCTTTGGGATGAATTAGAGTGGAGACTGAGAGCCGGGCCCTCCCATCCAACATCAGTGTGTGACCTCACAAATGCACTTCTGGACAAATGGTCAAAAAATCCCATAAACACGCTGCTAAACCTTGTAGAAAGCATTCCTAGAAGAGTTGGCGCTGTTAGAGTTGGAATGGGTGGACCGACGTCATATTAAACCCTATGGATTCAGAATGGGATGTCACATGAGATAGATAGATAGATAGATAGATAGATAGATAGATAGATAGATAGATAGATAGATAGATAGATAGATAGATAGATAGATAGACACCTTATTTATCTAGAGAGAAATTCAAGTGTCCAGTAGCATACAAAATACAAAACATACATTCGACATACATTGAACAACCATTAAACTAAAAATTAAAAATTCATATGTGAAGCAAAGCAGGTGAGAGAATACTTTTGGCAATATAATGTACCATGAATAAATAATGTCACCAATACTGATTTTAGATGAGTATGGCAAAGTAAATCTCATATACTGTATATGTACTGTATCTGAAGTGCTTTGTTGGATATGGTGCTTATGTAGCAGCACAATGCCTATGAGGGCACTAGTGCTATTTCAGGAAACGCTGCAAGGAGGAAGTGACACGTCTCGCAGGGCAGCAGAGATGCAGTATAGATAGACAGATGAGAAGAAAACAAAGGATGACAGAGGTTAGGCTTGTAAGAGTTAACTCTGCTCTGCTCCGCCTGTTTGTTTCATAGGGCAATTCACTCCGGTTTGATTTGCATTGTTTGCTGCATTGTCACTGCAGTTCTCTTTTCATCTTTGTCTATATGTGTATTTCTTTCTCTTCCAATGTTTTTTTTTTTTTTTTTTTATCTTTTGCTGTGGCTTCTAGTTAGAGGCCAGTACATGTGATGTTCACCAGGGCTTGGTTTGGGAGTTGGTACAAATTAAGGATGATTAATAGCATATACCAGCTCTATAAGTTGCTGATATGAGCTGTGGCATTTCAAAACAGCATCACATTTTCAGCATGTACCAACACATTGGCTTGTTAGGTTCCAACAGATCAATACACACGTCTGAAAAATATTTTGAAATGATCGAAATACATAACTGATTATAAAACAGCTAGATGCAGCAA